>NC_084551.2:60862500-60900000 GCF_033978685.3 Nerophis lumbriciformis | reverse complement strand
TTTCCAGGCTTTCCAGGGCCAAATTAAATGAAGTGGCGGGCCACGTCTGGCCCCCGGGCCTTGAGTTTGACACCTGTGGTCTATACCGATAACATGTATTAACTGTACTTTTTTAATTATTTTTTTTATAAAGAGGGATATTAGTAGTTTAACGATATTAACACAATATTTAAACAATTTCCTTATTGAGCCAAACAAAATCAATAGTACACAATAACTAAACAAAAACTACTGTTGTAAAATGTAAAAAAAAAAAAAAAAAAAGGTAAGTTGCAATAATTTCCCCTCAAAATGTAGTGTATATTACAGTAAATGGAAAAACCGTACTGCTGTTTATATGGTAAAAAAAAAAAAAAAAGGCAGCTCAGTTGCCAGAATTTTACTGTAAAATTTACATTTGTTTTTTTACTGTACATAAAAAAAATGCAATTTTACAGTTTTAACATTTTGGCACCCTGAGGTGCCAGTTTTTTTGTTTGTTTTTACCGCAACTCAACAACTGTAGATTTTTTGGTGTATTACTGTAAATGCAAAAATGGCACCACCGTTTATTACAGTAAAAAAATACTGTTTTTTTTTATTTCATTTAGAGAAAAATGCTGTAAAAACCACAGTAAATGTCACAATTTTACCATGAAATGCATTTCTACTTTTACATTGCACAATTTGATGGATAACTTGCTTTGAAATCATTATTATTAGTATTTATTTATATTTAAAAAATGGTTTGAATGTTTGATCAGATATTTTTGCATAAATAGACACTATTTAAGTTAACATAATTTGCGATTACATGGACTAGTAGTCCATGTAATAGTTAATATTGTTAATAAATTAAAGGTGTTTAATGATAATACAAGTATGTTTAATACATATAGTTAATATTGTTAACAAGTTAAAGGTGTTTAAAGATAATACAAGCATGTTTAACACATATTGTTAATAAATTAAAGGTGTTTAATGATAATACAAGTATGTTTAATACATATAGTTAATATTGTTAACAAGTTAAAGGTGTTTAATGACAATACAAGCATGTTTAACACATATAGTTAATATTGTTAACAAGTTAAAGGTGTTTAAAGATAATACAAGCATGTTTAACATATAGATTCCTTTCTTTCATGAAGACAAGAATATAAGTTGGTGTATTACCTGATTCTGATGACTTGCATTGATTGGAATCAGACAGTGGTGATGATAACGTCCGCATTTTCGAATGGAGGAGAAAAAAAGTCCTCCTTTCTGTCCAATACCACATGAAAGTGGTTGGTTTTTGGCATCTTATTTGTCCAGTTTCCGTACTCCTTTGTATACACTTTGCAAGAAATACATTGTCGGCAAACTCCGTAGCTTGCTAGCTTGTGCACGCCAGCTTTCTGAGACTCTTATTTTGTTAGCGCAACTGTGCAGTCGGTCTTTGGAGTTTTGACGACAGGTACGGCGCCAGAGTCTGTTGAAATAAAGTGTTTCTCGCCTTCCTGTCGGTAATTTAAATGAGCTAAATATGTACATAAAGTGTTGTACTTATATTCCAACTCCGCGTTCTTCTTGGTCATCGCCGCTGCCGCCGTAACCCCCCGCCCCCCGAGCACACCACCACAAATAGATGCCTGTCCTGTGGGAAACACTGGACTTCATTTTTTTTTTTTCCCAAAAATAGAAAGAAAGAATACATTTAGTGATAAAAGTTACAGTACTTTACTGATACATGTTATTTCCAGGCTTTCCAGGGCCAAATTAAATGAAGTGGCGGGCCACATCTGGCCCCCGGGCCTTGAGTTTGACATCTGTGGTCTATACCGATAACATGTATTAACTGTACTTCAAAAAAAAAAAGAATTTATGAAGAGGGATATTAGTAGTTTAACGATATCAACACAATATTTAAACAATTTCCTTATTGAGCCAAAAACAAAATCAATAGTACACAATAACTAAACAAAAACTACTGTCTGCTACTCATTGAAATCCTTTGCCTGTTTTTTTTCCGCTCAAAGTTCTCCTGCATCCTTGTGATACTCAGTAATGGAGGCGATTATTATTATTAGCTGAGGGGAGCGGCTCCACACTGTGTATGGAGACATACGGTCTGGGAACTAAAAATAAGTACTTTATCAGCCAGAGGGGATCGGCAATAGCGATCACGTAATTGTGTTCATGAAAATGGTCCCATACTGATTGGTAGCCAATTGATCGGCACATCCCGGATAATAATACCAGGAAAATTAGACTTGTCCTAGTCACTTGTTGCTAGGCAGAATTCACATGACTAATTGAGTGTCTCTTCAGCGTGGAGCACATAGTGGGCAACCTGTTCATGCAGCTCCTGCTCGGCATCCCCTTAGAGATGGTCCACAAAGGGTTTGAAGTGGGCATGATCTACATGGCGGGGGTCTTGGCAGGTGAGGGACGCCTTTTTAGGTGTCTTGGCTTGTGGCACTAGAGCGGACTTTGTCACGCATCCACTCCCTCTGTCCCTGCAGGGTCGCTGGCCAGCTCCATCTTTGATCCACTCAGTGCCTTGGTGGGGGCTTCCGGAGGGGTCTACGCCCTCATGGGGGGCTACTTCATGAACGCAGTGGTGGTGAGTTTTTGCTCTTGTATGACAGTTACATAATATTTCCATTGTGATTGTGCTAAAAAAAAAAAAAAAAAGGAGTATCTAATGGGACTAAATAAATAAATATTTAAATAATTACTTAAATGTATTATTAATTATAATTGGAATTAAATACATAAATTGTGTCATTTATTTATTGCAAAAGTATGTTTAATTATTTCTTCAATTATGTCACGATTTAATCATTTTTTAAATTTCATGAATTGATCTTATCTGTCAAACTCGGCCATCAAAGTTGGGGGGCGGAGCTTACACAAATATCGTCCAATGATTGCTTTGGTCTGAAGCCTGGGGTCCGCCCACTGACTTTGACGTTTAATTTTATATGAAGTGGGAGACCGCGGTTTCTGCTCCGCCGCTCCCAGTCTGTGGAACGCTCTCCCTGACCACCTGAGGGCACCACAGACTGTGGATGTTTTTAAAAAAGGCTTAAAAACCCTTCTTTTTAAAAAAGCCTTTTTTTTAGATGTATGCATACTAGTTTTAGATGTTTGGCTGTAATAGTTTTTTATTTTTATTTATTTTTTATTATTATTTTTTTTAATACACTGTAGCACTTTGAGGTTGTTTACTCAATGTAAAAATGCTTTTTACAAATAAAATATATTATTATTATTATTATTATTATTATTATTATAAGTGCTGCCAAACATGATCATTAAATAAAAAATAAAAAAAATGAAACTATGAAATAATTAAATCACAAAATATTAAAATCAATTAAACGATTAAGTAATTAAATATTTAAATAGATTATTAAATAATTATATGTACTTTTACATCAAATTAATGAGCCATATAATAACACATTTAGGTATTTAATTCAAATTATTATTAATCACACGTTTAAGTTAATATTTCAAGGTGTATTTATTTAATGTTGGTCCATTTGAACCTCCTTAAAAAAACATTCTCCCTATGGTTAAAAAAAACACACAATTGGGAGTTTACAAGCTTATTCATGCCAGTCATTTGTGTCATTAATTTATTTATTGCAAAAGTTTGTTTAATTATTTCACGATTTAATCATTTTTTACATTTCGTGAACCTTCGTGAATTGATCTTACCTGTCAAACTCACCCATCAAAGTTGGGGGGCGGAGCTTACACAAATCTCATCCAATGATTGCTTTGGTCTGAAGCCTGGAGCCCGCCCTCTGACTTTGATGGTTTTAATTTTACATGAAGTGCTGCCAAACAGGTTCATTAAATAATTTAAAAAAATCATTAAACTATGAAATAATTAATTAAATTGCAAAATATTAAAATCTATTAATTAATTGAATATTCAAATAGATGATTAAATAATTATATGTACTTTTACATCAAATTAATGAGACATTTAATAACACATTTAGGTATTTAATTCCAATTATTATTAATCACACATTAAAGTTAATATTTCAAGATGTATTTATTTAATGTTGGTTTATTTGAACCTGCTTAAAAAAACATTTTCCCTATGGTTAAAAAAACACACAATTGTGAGTTTACAAGCTTATTTATGCCAGTCAATTGTGTCATTCATTTATTTATTTATTGCTAAAGTATGTTCAATTATTTGGCAATTTAATCATTTTTTAAATTTCATGAACCTTCGTGAATTAATCTTATCCGTCAAACTCACCCACAAAAATGGGGGGCGGACCTTACACAAATCCAAGTCCAATGATTGCTTTGGTCTGATGCCTGGAGCCCGCCCACTGACTTTGACGTTTAATTTTACACGAAGTGCTGCCAAACAGGTTCATTAAATAATAATTTAAAAAAAAAATGAAACTATGAAATAATTAATTAAATCACAAAATATTAAAATCAATTAAACGGTTAAGTAATTAAAGATTTAATTTTTTTTTTTTAATAATTGATGAGCCATTTAATACCACATTTAAGTATTTAATTCCAATTATTATTAATCACACATTTAAGTTAATATTTCAAGATGTATTTATTTAATGTTGGTCCATTTGAACCTCCTTAAAAATCCTAAACACATTTTCCCTATGGTTAAAAATAACACACAATTGGGAGTTAACAAGCTTATTCCTGCCAGTCAATTGTGTCATTCATTTATTTATTGCAAAAGTATGTTTCATTATTTCTTCAATTATTTCATTAATGGGGGACGGAGCTTACACAAATCTCATCCAATGATTGCTTTGGTCTGAAGCCTGGAGCCCGCCCACTGACTTTGACGTTTAATTAGGGCCCGCATGGCCCATTGTATAAGGACTCCCAAAGGGAGTCCTTATGCAATGGGACATAAGGACCTATTGAATTTGTAAGGTTTTATTATTATTATACCGGCCGCCTCTTTGAGCACTAATTTGACCCACTTAACATGCTTCAAAACTCACCATATTTGACCCACACATCAGGACCTGCGAATATTGTCTTTTAATGGAAAAAAACGAACCCCAAAACTCAAAATTGCGCTCTAGCGCCCCCTAGGAAAAAAAAAAACTAGACTGCCTGTAACTCCCACTAGGAAGGTCGGAAAGACATGAAACAAAAATCTCTATGTAGGTCCGACTTAGACCTAGATTTCATAATTGTACATCCTTGGGCAGAAATCAACAGGAAGTTGGCAATTTCCCCTTCAAGACAAAAAAGTACTAAAAACAGTCACTTTTGCCTCTTTGAGCTGTAATTTGACCCCCTTAACATGCTTCAAAACTCACCGAACTGAACACACACATCAGGACTGGCAAAAATTGCGATCTAATAAAAAAACCTAACCCCAAATCTCAAAATTGCGCTCTAGCGCAATTTTGAATAAAACGCTGAAAAAACTGCTCCTCGGAAGAAAAAAATGACAAAACTGCCTGTAACTCCCACTGGGAAGGTCGGAGAGACATGAAACAAAAACCTCTATGTAGGTCTCACTTAGACCTACATTTCATAGATTGACAACCCCCAGCAAAAATCAACAGGAAGTTTGCTATTCCCCCTTCAAAACAATTTTTTTGTAAAAACCGGTCACCTTCCTTCAAAAACTATCTCCTCTGAGTGCGTTTGTCGTTTCGGCTTCAAACTAACACAGGAGAGAGATTGAACCCTTGTGTATAAAAGTACAGAACAGCGTTTTTCTAACTGCTCCGGTTTTGATTTTATGACCCTTCAAAGAACCGCTGCGCTGCTGTTTTTTTAAGATGGCTGCTTAAAAGCAGGAAGCACCAGCGTGCCCACACAATGCAGACAAGGTAGGTACACTAGACAAAAGTATTGGGACACTTATGACTACCACCGGACAAAAGTATTGGGACACTTATGACTACCACCGGACAAAAGTATTGGGACACTTAGGACTACCACTGGAAAAAAGTATTGGGACACCTACACTGGACAAATGTATTGGGAAACTTAGGACTACAACTTGACAAAAGTATTGGGACACGTACTACTAAAACTGGACAAAAGTATTGGGACACTTAGGACTAGCACCTGCCAAATACGCGGGCCCGACCAACGCTGCTTGCAGCTTTCATTTGATATGAAGTGCTGCCAAACAGGTTCATTAAATAATAAAAAAAAAAAATGAAACTATGAAATAATTAATTAAATCACAAATATTAAAATCAATTAAACGGTTAAGTAATTAAATATTTAAAGATTAAATAATTGATGAGCCATTTAATACCGCATTTAAGTATTTAATTCCAATTATTATTAATTACACATTTAAGTTAATATTTCAAGATGTATTTATTTAATGTTGGTCCATTTGAACCTCCTTAAAAAAAATTCTGCCTAGCAACACATTTATGGTTAAAAAAGCACAATTGGGAGTTTACAAGCTTATTCCTGCCAGACGACAATATCACAAAGTTGTTTCCTGTCCTGACTCTTTATAGAATTTCCGGGAGATGATCCCCGTCCTCGGCGTGTTCCGTATCCTCCTCATCTTGCTCATCGGTAGGCGGACATCTTTTGATGTTTCACACGTTGTTTAGACGCACGCTGACACGCCTCCCATCGTTCTTAGTCGGCGTGGACTTTGGATTCGCTCTCTACAGAAGATTTGCGGGCGACGAGGGTATGAAGGTATGTGAATTATCTCAGTGTTTGCCAGGAAAATCCTGCCAGCAAGCTGGAATTTAGGATTCGTCAATTGGCTGGATGAAAGGATCCTGCTGGGACTTGATTCACCTTGCACACACACGTACTGTAGGTGTGTGTGTCTCTTCCAGTGTGTAGAATAGTTGCATATTTTGCATAGTACTCGAATCCCTGCCCTACTTAGTACACTCCTGTCCCCTCCCTCCTCCATCCATGCCCCCTGGCTCCTATTTACTTCCACCTGTAAACCCGTCCTGCCACGTTTTAGGCCATTTCATACACACAATGGCTTCAAATCCTCAAAAATAGACACATTACTACATTACGACGACGATTTAGCATTTTTGACAGATTGCTTCATATAAAGCTGACAAAAAACTGCAAAAAAAAATATAACTGAAAGTGTTGCAATAATACCTGCCAACTACTCCGGTTTTCCCGTAATTAGTACGGTTTTCATCAACCTATTCCGGGTTACGGTTGCAGTGATAAAAAATACGGTTTTTCATTAATTTAAAAAAAATTTTTTTTAAGTTTTATTCACGAAATTGCGTAACAACAATGACAATCGACACTGCTTCCCGTAACTTCCTATCGAGCCATTCCGAATGCCATGCGCGAGGCTATTTATAGCACCGCTGCCAAGCACGAGGCCATTGTTTCCAAACGAGCGAACGATCATGGAATCAGCCGGAGAAAAATCGCAAACGAGTCTTAAACCGAAAAGAAAACTGCAGTCATTCCGTGAAGAATATTCAAAAGCCTATCCGGGAATAATTATCCGTTCCACAAAGGGTGAAAACTACGCGAATTGCACCTTGTGCAGACAAGATTTTTCGATCGGACACGGAGGAATTAGCTGGGAAGTGCTGGGAAGCCTGATGACCAGGAAGATGATGATGACAGCTTCAGGAAGCCAATGTCATAGTATGACCCACTCAAAGGAGCAGCTCAAGAAAGCGAAGAGGTGCACCATGGACAATAACAAAGCTGTGTCACAATGATTGACTGTGATGTGACCATGGAAGATGTGATGTGCTGCATTTACAACTGTCTTGATTGCTAAAATTCATTTTCATTCATTCTTCTTCAATTCTTTTGAAAGGCTTACAGAAAACTGCAATTGAATTGTAGTTCCATGCTAATGATGCTATTGAATTACATTTTAATGAAGTAAACTTATCATAAAGTTACCATATAATTTTTGCAGTATGATCAATCTGATAGAATAAATTTGGATTTTAGCCACAAAAAGGTAATGACACCAATGTTATCTATTGGAATTGTTTAGTACTGTTATACTGTTAAAAGTGTTTATACTATTTATGCTTTCAAGTCCAAGTTGAAGAAATCTTGTTAAATGTTGACAGCATAACTACCAAAATACAGAAGTATGTCCTTCATATTTTTGCAGTGCTATTTCTGTTGAAAAGTTCAAATGATTACATTAGAGATGTGATGTGCCACTTTTCAAGTGTCTGATGGCTTAAATTAATTTTCATTAATTTTTCATATTTTGAATTCTTTTGAAAGGCTTACAAAAAAACTACATTTGAATTGTAATTCCATGCTATTGACAGGACTATTAATTTTAATGAAGTTAGCTTACCATGTTTACAGTATGATAATTGTGATAGAAATGTGAATTTTAGGCACAGAATATTTTTTACAATTGAACAAGGCAGTAGATTACACAAGCTTGGACAGAAAGTTAATAATGACACCAATTTTTTTTTTTATGGAATTGTTTAGTACTGTTTTACCATTTGTTTACTGTAAAAAGTGTTTATACTTTCAATTAACAAATTGAAGTCTTGTGAAAGGTTGACAGGATAACTGGCATTAACTGTCAAAATAATTTCAAACTATTGAAGTTAGCTTACAGAATAAACATGTCAATCAACCCATATGATTTTTGCTGTAATGTTTTTGTTTTGAAAAGTCACTGTGACTGATAGAAAAGTGATGGTTTTAGCAACATTTTAACCTGTCTGAATGCTAATAAACATTTGAACCCCCCACCAGGACTTTGTCCTGGACCTACTGGGGCCTGCGGCCCCTGGACCCTGGCTACTAGGTTTTTCTGATTTCAAAAGTTGGCAGGTATGCAATATGCATGCCAGGCCAGTAGGTGGCAGTGGCAGTTTGTAAAGAAACACTGACCTCATGCTTGTTGTCTTTTGAACGCGGTTTGGTTGCATTGACCGTAAATTCAACTGAATGAGGCAATTCCTGAAGGAATGGCGTGTGAATGCTCCAATGCTGAAGTTGAAGTGAAATGCTGACAGAATGTTGGAATGGTTTCAATGTTGAAGAGTTTGAATCTCCAGGAAAACCGGAATTTGGTTTGGAACTTGGGAAAGTGTTAGTTTGAATGTGCAGGATGAGTGGAATGTGTTGATATCACATAATATCTACGGCTTTTCACACACACACAAGTGAATGCAAGGCATACTTGGTCAACAGCCATACAGGTCACACTGAGGGTGGCCGTATAAACAACTTTAACACTGTTACAAATATGTGTGAACCCACACCAAACAAGAATGACAAACACATTTCGGGAGAACATCCGCACCGTAACACAACATAAACACAACAGAACAAATACCCAGAAACCCTTGCAGCACTAACTCTTCTGGGACGCTACAATATAACCCCTACCCCCAACCTCCTCATGCTCTCTCAGGGAGAGCATGTCCCAAATTCCAAGCTGCTGTTTTGAGGCATGTTAAAAAAAAATAATGCACTTTGTGACTTCAATAATAAATATGGCAGTGCCATGTTGGCATTTTTTTCCCATAACTTGAGTTGATTTATTTTGGAAAACCTTGTTACATTGTTTAATGCATCCAGCGGGGCATCACAACAAAATTAGGCATAATAATGTGTTCATTCCACCACTGTATATATCGGTATCGGTAATTAAGAGTTGGACAATATCGGATATCGGCAAAAAAGCCATTATCGGACATTTCTAATCTAAAGTGTTATTTTCATCTAAAAAAGGCTGTAGTTGCGCCAAGGTCATTTAGAAATGGGTCGATAATTGGATAAACTTGTAGGATCAAGACCTGTTTTTTTTTTTTTAATCAAAGGCTCAACAACAGCTCCTTTACAAAAAGAGCTGCTGTTGATGATGTCCCTAACAGTGTTTTTCAACCTTTTTTGAGCCAAGGCACATTTTTTTGCGTTGAAAAAATGCGGAGGCACACCACCAGCAGAAATCATTAAAAAACGAAACTCGGTTGACAGTAAAAAGTCGCAATTGTTGAATATGACTTTAAAGCATAACCAAGCATGCATCACTATAGCTCTTGTCTCAAAGTAGGTGTACTGTCACCACCTGTCACATCACACCCTGACTTATTTTGACTTTTTTGCTGTTTTTCTGTGTGTAGTGTTTTACTTCTTGTCTTGCGCTCCTATTTTAGTGGGTTTTTCTCTTTTTTTGGTATTTTCCTGTAGCAGTTTCATGTCTTCCTTTGAGCAATATTTCCTGCATCTACTTTGTTTTAGCAATCAAGAATATTTCAGTAGTTTTTGTCCTTCTTTGCGGGGACATTGTTGATTGTCATGTCATGTTCGGCTGGACGTCGTCTTTGCTCCACAGTAAGTCTTTGCTGTCGTCCAGCATTCTGTTTTTGTTTACTTTGCAGCCAGTTCAGTTTTAGTTTCATTCTGCATAGCCTTCCCTAAGCTTCAATGCCTTTTCTTAGGGGCACTCACCTTTTGTTTATTTTTGGTTTAAGCATTAGACACCTTTTTACCTGCACACTGCCTCCCGCTGTTTCCCACGTCTACAAAGCAATTATCTACCTGCTGCCACCTACTGATATGGAAGAGTATTACACGGTTACTCTGCCGAGCTCTAGACAGCACCGACACGCAACAACAACACATCATTTGCAGACTATAATTACTGGTTTGCAAAAAATATTTTTAACCCAAATAGGTGAAATTAAATCATCTCCCACGACCATACTTGCCAACCTTGAGACCTCTGATTTCGGGAGGTGGGGGGCGGGGCCGGGGCCGGGGGGCGTGGTTAAGAGGGGAGGAGTATATTTACAGCTAGAATTCACCAAGTCAAGTATTTCATATATATATATATAAGAAATACTTGACTTTCAGTGAATTCTAGCTATAAATATATATTTATTTTATTATATATATATATATATATATATATATATATATATATATATATATATATATGTATAGCGGTAGAAAATGGATGGATGGATGGATATATATATATAAAATAAATTCTTGAATTTCAGTGTTCATTTATTTACACATATACACACACATAATACTCATCTACTCATTGTTGAGTTAAGGGTTTAATTGTCCATCCTTGTTCTATTCTCTGTCACTATTTTTCTAACCATGCTGAACACCCTCTCTGATGATGCATTGCTGTGTGGCACGCACAAAAGTGCTGTCATCAAATGCACTAGATGGCAGTATTGTCCTGTTTAAGAGTGTCACAACATTGCTGTTTACGGCAGACAAACTGCTTTACGGTAGACAAAAATGTGACTGCTGTTGTTGTGAGGGAGGACGTTAATGAAACTGCCTAACAATAACCCCACATAAGAAACCAAGAACTCGCCCTCCATCATTCTACAGTTATGACGTGATTGGGCAGGTACGCTGTTTATATTGTGGGTTAGCGGACTCAGGTCCGCATGGACCTGAGTCCGCCTGAATTTCGGGAGATTTTCGGGAGAAAATTTGTCCCGGGAGGTTTTCGGGAGAGGCGCCAAATTTCGGGAGTCTCCCGGAAAATCCGGGAGGGTTGGCAAGTATGCCCACGGCACACCAGACTGTCTAGTGTGCCGTGGCACAGTGTTTGAAAAACACCGCTCTAACAGACAAGTCAATAGAGTCCCAGACTTCTTTAAAAAAGCAAGGGGGGACTGGGTCTGTAGAACAGGATAAGGGTTTTAGTTTGTCAACTCGTCATGACCATAAAGAGGTACGTGTTCCTCTCCACTTTCTCATGCACCCCAAATCATGACTAAAGTTAAAAGATGCTTGATGTAATTAATACCTGCTTGCTCTGCGCTAATCGCTGACGTGTCTCCTCATCAAGGTGTCATTCGTGGCTCACTTGGGAGGGATCGTGGCGGGCATGACCATCGGCTACGTCTTCTTCAGCGACTACAACAAGAAGCTGCTGAAAGACCCTCGTTTCTGGATTTGTATCGTAGGCTACTTGGTTTTTTTCCTCTTTGCTGTTCTTTTCAACATCTTCCTCTCGCCCGCCTCGTTGTAGTAGCAGCAGCGCACACACAAACTCACTTTTTTTTTTACAAAGAACTCTAAGACTCATTTTTACCCACTTTCACAACTTGTTTTTAATGAATGTACTGTAGTTGGAAACGCCCTCTGCTGGTGACAAGTAGTAATGCAGGGGATTTAAGAAAGTGTCAAAAGGTGCCTTTTTAAAAGTGAATGATTGAACATGTTTGACGACATTGTAAATAAGTATTTCCACCGCACAGCAGGTACATCTTTTTAAGAGTTCATCCCCGCCGTCTGTTTTCGTATTCATGTTTTCTTATATTAAAAAAGCAAGTATGTGAGTAACGACTTGATTATTTACTGCATTAATACAAATGTATATCATACAAACTATATTTTAAAATGTAGAGAATATGTATTGCATTAAATTAACAAAAAATATAAATATTTCTCTGTATTTTGGCATAGCGTATACAATATCATACTGATGGGTAAATAAGGCCTCAGTGAGCGTATGGCCCACTCACTATCTGTATCTACACTGTGCTCTTTAAAACGTTTCATAATGCTTGTTATCTGCTGGATTAAAGAAAAGTCACTAACATTTCAAAAAGGCTTTAAAACTTATACATTAATACACACATGACAATAACACCATTTAAAATACAACATAGTATTTACATTTTAATGTAAGTTAGACAATAACCATAAAAGTACAATTGTTTACAGAAAAGCCCAAACGCTAAATATTGTATAATTATTACTGTGAATATATTGTATTACTGTTCTAATGTGGTACTATGCGAATATTCTCTATTATTTTACGTTTTTTTTTTTGTTTTGTTTACAAATAGTCATACAGTATTATTACTACTGTTACTTCTCAAAGGGTAAAACGCTTCAATTGATGCGCTTAATCAATGGCAATTTGTGTTTTTTTGTGATTTATATGGGAAGTGGTTTCTATGCCGCTGAGACAGGCTCCAGCATTGTCCCCGAAAGGGACAAGCGGTAAGAAATGGATGGACGGAAGTGGTCTGCAAGTGGAAAAAGAACGCAAAAGGCGCAGTTTTAAAAGCCGATTCTTTCAACACGATTCCGTGACAACTTCAAGATGTGACGATGTGAGACTGCACATTATTTAAGTACAATCTTTTCTACTGTTTGTCTTTAGTTCTCAGTCAAAACTTTATATGAGACTTTTCAAGTTGCGGCACAAAGTGCTTTAAACCAATTTAAATGTGGGAGGGGAAACTATGTGGATTATTGATGTTGATTGAGGAAAACCCCACCTTTGAGGCCCCACACTAACACTGTAAATGTAAATAATACAATAATAAACTGCTAACAAAATGTAAATAATACAACAATAAACAAACGGTAAGAAAAACAGTAGTAATAATAGCAAAAAAATACTATAGTAAAGAACAATACAAATTAAAGCTGCAAGCAGCATTGGTCGGGCCCGCGTATTTGGCAGGTGCTAGTCCTAAGTGTCCCAATACTTTTGTCCAGTTTTAGTAGTAAGTGTCCCAATACTTTTGTCAAGTTGTAGTCCTAAGTGTCCCAATACATTTGTCAAGTTTTAATCCTAAGTGTCCCAATACCTTTGTCCAGTTTTAGTCCTAAGTGTCCCAAAACATTTGTCCAGTTTTAGTCCTAAGTGTCCCAATACTTTTGTCCAGTGGTAGTTCTATGTGTCCCAATACTTTTGTCAAGTTTTAGTCCCAAGTGGCCCAATACTTTTGTCAAGTTTTAGTCCTAAGTGTCCCAATACTTTTGTCCAGTGGTAATCCGAAGTGTCCCAATATTTATGTCAAGTTGTAGTCAAGTGTCCCAATACTTTTGTCAAGTTTTAGTCCCAAGTGGCCCAAAACTTTTGTCAAGTTTTAGTCCCAAGTTTCCCAATACTTTTGTCAAGTTGTAGTCCCAAGTGTCCCAATACTTTTGTCCAGTTGTCGTCCTAAGTGTCCCAATACTTTTGTCCGGTGGTAGTCATAAGTGTCCCAATACTTTTGTCTAGTGTACCTACCTTGTCTGCATTGTGTGGGCACGCTGGTGCTTCCTGCTTTTAAGCAGCCATCTTAAAAAAACAGCAGCGCAGCAGCATCAGCGCAGCGGGTCTTTGAAGGGTCATAAAATCAAAACCGGAGCAGGTATTAAAACGCTGTTCTGTTATTTTATACACAAGGGTTTAATCTCTCTCCTGTGTTAGTTTGAAGCCGAAACGACAAACGCGCTCAGAGGAGATAGATTTTGAAGAAAGGTGACCGGTTTTTACAAACATTTTGTTTTGAAGGGGGAATAGCAAACTTCCTGTTGATTTTTGCTGGGGGTTGTCAATTTATGAAATGTAGGTCTAAGTGAAACCTACATAGAGGTTTTTGTTTCATGTCTCTCCGACCTTCCCAGTGGGAGTTACAGGCAGTTTTGTAGTTTTCTTCTTCCGAGGAGCAGTTTTTTGTCCGTTTTATTAAAAAATTGCTGTAGAGCACAATTTTTTGATTTGGGGTTAGGTTTTTTCATTAGATCACAGTTTTAGCCAGTCCTGATATGTGTGTTAAGTTTGGTGAGTTTTGAAGCATGTTAAGGGGGTCAAATAGCAGCTCAAAGAGGCAAAAGTGACTGTTTTTAGTACTTTTTTGTCTTGAAGGGGGAATAGCCAACTTCCTGTTTATTTTTGCCCGAAGATGTACAATTATAAAATGTAGGTCTAAGTCAGACCTACATAGAAGTTTTTTTTTCATGTCTCTCCGACCTTCCTAGTGGGAGTTACAGGCAGCGTAGTTTTAACTTCTTCCTAGGGGGCGCTAGAGCGCAATTTAGATTTTTGCGGTTTGGTTTTTTTATTAAAAGACAATTTTCGCAGGTCCTGATGTGTGGGTCAAATATGGTGAGTTTTGAAGCATGTTAAGTGGGTCAAATTAGTGCTCGAAGAGGCGGCGGAAGAATAAAGAAAGAATAAAGAATAATAAAACCTTAGAATAACAATAGGTCCTTATGTCCCATTGCATAAGGACTCCCTGTGGGAGTCCTTTTGCAATGGGCCGTGCGGGCCCTAATAATAGCAAAAAAATACTATAGTAAAGAACAATACAAATTAAGAACCTTAAAAGAGCTAAAAGGGGAACCACCCTTTTTGTTGTTTTTTTATGTTGCCTATCATTCACAATTCTTATTGAACACAAGAACACATTTTTTTATGTTTTTATGCATTCTTATTTCTAATATACGGCAATTATGAGGTGGCTACCTACTCAGTGGCCTAGTGGTTAGAGCAGGGGTGCTCACACTTTTTCTGCAGGCGAGCTACTTTTCAATTGATCAAGTCGTGGGGATCTACCTCATTCATATATATAATTTATATTTACTTATTTATGAAATATATGTTTTTGTCAACAAGTTAAAGGTGTTTAATGATAATGCAAGCATGTTTAACACACATAGTTAATATTGTTAATAAATTAAAGGTGTTTAATGATAATACAAGCATGTTTAACACATATAGTTAATATTGTTAATACATTAAAGGTGTTTAATGATAATACAAGTATGTTTAATACATATAGTTAATATTGTTAACAAGTTAAAGGTGTTTAAAGATAATGCAAGCATGTTTAACACACATAGTTAATATTGTTAACAAGTTAAAGGTGGTTAAAAATAATACAAGCATGTTTAACACAAATAGTTAATATTGTTAACAAGTTAAAGGTGTTTAAAGATAAAACAAGCATGTTTAACACATATAGTTAATATTGTTAACAACTTAAAGGTGTTTAAAGATAATACAAGCATGTTTAACACATATAGTTAATATTGTTAACAACTTAAAGGTGGTTAAAGATAATACAAGCATGTTAACACATATAGTTTATATTGTTAACAAGTTAAAGGTGGTTAAAGATAATACAAGCATGTTTAACACATATAGATTCCTTTCTTTCATGAAGACAAGAATATAAGTTGGTGTATTACCTGATTGTGATGACTTGCATTGATTGGAATCAGACAGTGGTGCTGATAACGTCCGCATTTTCGAATGGAGGAGAAAAAAAGTCCTCCTTTCTGTCCAATACCACATGAAAGTGGTTGGTTTTTGGCATCTTATTTGTCCAGCTTCCGTACTCCTTTGTATACACTTTACAAGAAATACATTGTCGGCAAACTCCGTAGCTTGCTAGCTTGTGCACGCCAGCTTTCTGAGACTCTTATTTTGGTAGCGCAGGCAGGATGAAGCCGAGCTTTTATTGTGCAACTGTGCAGTCGGTCTTTGGAGTTTTGACGACAGGTACGGCGCCAGAGTCTGTTGAAATAAAGTGTTTCTCGCCTTCCAGTCGGTAATTTTAATGAGCTGGCAGCAGCCAGCGTCATCTCAGAAGACCCTCGGGTGCCGTGAATGTCAATCAAGTGACGAAAGTGACGTCATAGTGAAGATTTATGATCGCTCATTTTTAGGACTATTTTTTTAATGCCTGGCTGGTGATCGACTGACACACCCTCCGAGATCGACCGGTAGATCGCGATCGACGTAATGAGCACCCCTGGTTTAGAGTGTCCGCCCTGGGATGGGTAGGTTGTGAGTTCAAACCCCGGCCGAGTCATACCAAAGACTATAAAAATGGGAGCCATTACCTCCCTGCTTGGCACTCAGCATCAAGGGTTGGAATTGGGGGTTAAATCACCAAAAATGAATCCCGGGCGCGGCCACCACTGCTGCTCACTGCTCCCCTCACCTCCCAGGGGGTGAACAAGGGGATGAGTCAAATGCAGAGGACACATTTCTCCACACCTAGTGTGTGTGTGACAATCATTGGTACTTTAACTTTTGTCTTCATGAAAGAAAGGAATGTTAAACATGCTTCTATTATCATTAAACACCTTTAACTTGTCAACAAAAACCTGGCTTTCATAAATAAATCAATATAAATGATATATATGAATGATGCCCTCCACTTGGTACATTGAAAAGAAGCTCGCCTGCAGAAAAAGTGTGGCCACCCCTGCTATAAAGTATCAAAACCAGGCATTATTAGCACATTTTATATTATTCACGGCTTTTCTTTACCTGTAAACGGTGTAAAACTGCAAATGCACACAAATATAGTTATTAAATTAAATTATTTATTTACATGTTTAATGTCACATGGACATCATTTGAATGTGTTTAAAATTTGAGCCGTAGAGTTATTTTAAACATTTTTCTTTTAATGAAGTCATTACTTCCAGCATGGAAGCAGGGTGGGAAATCAGATATATATAGATTTTGTTTTTTTAACAGTATGGATTGAACAAGGCAAGTATTGACGAGGGGGCAGTTGTTGTCCTATAGCGTACTGTATGTACTGTAACACGGTAAAGAATCATGTTGTGTACATGGCTTAAAGACATACTGTACAACACACACACATACACACACACACACACACACACACACATAGCATGATCATGTGGAAAAATGACTGATAGATTTAAAAAAAAAAAAAAAGGCAAATAGAGGCGAACTGCTGCGTGTGAAGTCAATACGTGTTGTGACCTAAATGCATGCATCATGTTATTGACCTGCACGCCTCACAGTGGTAGTTGGCACTCTTCCCTCAAACACTTTGGCCAAGCCAAGAGGAGGAGGAGGAGGAAGAAGGTCACTTGGAGTTTAGGCCAGGCGATGCTAACCCTTTTTTTTTTAGGGTTAACTATTTTGGTGAGTGTGTCAGGGGCCGAATGACCAGAGGAGATTTAAGTCACCACCGGCAGTCTGTCCATGCCGCTGCAAGGTAAACACAAACTTTTAAAGAAATATATACTAGGATGCAAAATGTTTTTATAGATATTCTACGACTAACCAAAGAATACTTTATGTCGGTTAAGTAGTTTGTGTCAAAGCTAAATTATGTCTTGTTAGTACTGATGGTAAAAATGTGCACGTATTAAACATGACAAAATACAACAAAGTTAGCATTATTTTACTGTAGTAACTTGTCATATTTTTTCTGCCTTCAAATATAACCTCAAAACATATTCAAACTATTTTGTTTTCAATTTTAATAATTTATATTTGACATATTTGGATTATATTTTAAATATGAACGTGTATCAGAAACAATGTGATTATTTTACTGTAGTAACTTGTAATATATTTTCCTGCCTTCAAATACAACCTCAAAACATATTCAAACTATTTTGTTTTAAATTCTAATAATGTATATTTGACATATTTTATATTACATGTATCAGAAACAATGATTATTTTTCTGTAGTAACTTGTAATATTTGTTCTGCCTTCAAATACAACCTCAAAACATATTCAAACTATTTTGTTTTAAATTCTAAAAATGTATGTTTGACATATTTTACATTACATTTTAAATATGAACATGTATCAGAAACAATACGATTATTTTACTGTAGCAACTTGTAATATTTTTTCCTGCCTTCAAATACAACCTCAAAACATATTCAAATTATTTTGTTTTAAATTCTAATAATGTATATTTGCCATATTTTATATTACATTTTAAATATGAACATGTATCAGAAACAATGATTATTTTACTGTAGTAACTTGTAATATTTGTTCTGCCTTCAAAAACAACCTCAAAACATATTCAAACTATTTTGTTTTAAATTCTAAAAATGTATATTTGACATATTTTATATTATATTTTAAATATGAACATGTATCACAAACAATATGATTATTTTACTGTAGTAACTTGTAATATTTTTTCCTGCCTTCAAATACAACCTCAAAACATATTCAAACTATTTTGTTTTAAATTCTAATAATTTATATTTGACATATTTGGATTATATTTTAAATATGAACATGTATCAGAAACAATGTGATTATTTTACTGTAGTAACTTGTAATATATTTTCCCGCCTTCAAATACAACCTCAAAACATATTCAAACTATTTTGTTTTAAATTCTAATAATGTATATTTGACATATTTTATATTACATTTTAAATATGAACCTGTATCAGAAACAATATGATTATTTTACTGTAGTAACTTGTAATACTTTTTCCTTCCTTCAAATACAACCTCAAAACATATTCAAAATATATTGTTTTCAATTCTAATAATGTATATTTGCCATATTTTATATTACATTTTAAATATGAACATGTATCAGAAACAATGATTATTTTACTGTAGTAACTTGTAATATTTGTTCTGCCTTCAAATACAACCTCAAAACATATTCAAACTATTTTGTTTTGAATTCTAAAAATGTATATTTGACATATTTTATATTATATTTTAAATATGAACATGTATCACAAACAATATGATTATTTTACTGTAGTAACTTATAATATTTTTTCCTGCCTTCAAATACAACCTCAAAACATATTCAAAATATATTGTTTTCAATTCTAATCATTTATATTTGACATATTTGGATTACATTTTAAATATGAACATGTATCAGAAACAATATGATTATTTTACTGTAGTAACTTGTAATATTTTTTCCTGCCTTCAAATACAACCTCAAAACATATTCAAAATATATTGTTTTAAATTCTAATAATTTATATTTGACATATTTGGATTACATTTTAAATATGAACATGTATCAGAAACAATATGATTATTTTACTGTAGTAACTTGTAATATTTTTTCCTGCCTTCAAATACAACCTCAAAATATATTCAAACTATTTTGTTTTAAATTCTAATAATTTATATTTGACATATTTGGATTATATTTTAAATATGAACATGTATCGGAAACAATATGTTTATTTTACTGTAGCAACTTGTAATATTTTTCCTGCCTTCAAATATAACCTCAAAACATATTCAAACTATTTTGTTTTAAATTCTAAAAATGTATATTTGACATATTTGGATTACATTTTAAATATGAACATGTATCAGAAACAATGTGATTATTTTACTGTAGTATCTTGTAATATTTTTTCCTGCCTTCAAATACAACCTCAAAACATATTCAAAATATTTTGTTTTAAATTCTAAAATTATATTTGACTTTTAGATTATATTTTATTAGACACGATACAAATGCAATGAAGTATTGTAACTTGTACTATTTGTCTTTCCTTCAAATCTAATCTCAAATATATTCAAAAATCGATTTTGTTCAATTCTAATTATATTTGAATTATATTTCAAAATATGTATCAAACACAGTATAAATACAGTAAAGTTTAGATGATTTAATTGTAGTAATTTGCATGATTTTCCCTACCTTCAAATCTAACCTCAAAAGATTAAAAATAAACTAACAATTATAATCATTTATATTTGACAGATTTGGATTACATTTTTAAATATGTATTACACAAGCACTAAAATTATGATTATTTTTATTCCAACCACCAGCCAACAACAAAAATAATAAAGTGCACGTATTGCCTGCCTTCAAATAAAACAAACTCTTTAAAAAGGCTTTCATTTTACTTATTTAATATATTTTATGTAGTCATCTTTTTACTGTAATATATTTAAAGTATTTGTGCATTTTAAGATAATATATTATTATTTTTTACTACTTTTCTAATAGTACAAGGGGTTTCTGAATAATTGTAAAAATACACATACATTTTATTTTATATAATCATCTTTATATTTAAGAGATTAGTTTGTACAGTTTAAAATAATAAATAATCATAATTTTGAATGATTATATTTTTTTAAAGATTACATCATGTATACATTTTTGGAGAGGTACCAGTCTGGATCTGGTGCTACTTGACCCTGACAACTAGCGCACTAATCGCTAGCTGGTGAGGGGAATATAAAAGAATGTTAATATATATTTAAAAAAAGACTATGCATTGTTATGTATATGCCTGCCTACAAATAAAACAAACTCTTTAAAAAGGCTTTTTTATTTTACTTAACTTAAAATATTTTATGTAGTCATCTTTTTACTGTTAATATATTGAAAATATTTGTACATTTTAAAACATATTTTTTACTATTTTTCCTAATAGTTCTCTGAATAGTGGTAAAAATGTATTTTATATAATCATGTTTATATTTAAGAAATTAGTTTGTACAGTTTAAAATAATAAATAATCATAGTAATTTCGTATGATTATATTAGCGCACTAATCGTTAGCTGGCGAGGGGAATATACATTTTTTTTTATATATATTTAAAAAAAAGACTAAATATTTCACGACCCCCTTGCAGTATCTCTGCGGACCCCCTGTTGAAGACCTCTATCTGACATCATTTTATGCATTATGTATATGCCTGCCTACAAATAAAACACACTCTTTAAAAAGGCTTTTTTATTTTACTTAACTTAAAATATTTTATGTAGTCATCTTTTTACTGTAATATATTGAAAATATTTGTACATTTTAAAACTTTTTTTTTTTTTACTATTTTTCCTAATAGTTCTCTGAATAATGGTAAAAATTTATTTTATACAATCATCTTTATATTTAAGAAATTAGTTTGCACAGTTTAAAATAATAAATAATCATAATCATTTTGTATGATTATATATTTTTTAAAGATTGTATTATGTATTAATTTTTGGAGAGGTACCAGTCTGGATCTGGTGCTAGTTGACCCTGACAACTAGCGCACTAATCGTTAGCTGGTGAGGGGAATATAAAAAAATGTTTATATACATTTCAAAAAAAGACTAAATATTTCACGACCCCCTTGCAGTATCTCTGCGGACCCCCTGTTGAAGACCTCTATCATTTTATGCATTATGTATATGCCTGCCTTTAAATAAAACAAACTCTTTAAAAAGGCTTTTTTATTTTACTTAATTTAAAATATTTTATGTAGTCATCTTTTAACTGTAATATATTGAAAATATTTGTGCATTTTAAAACATATTTTTTACTATTTTTCCTAATAGTTCTCTGAATAATGGTACAAATATATTTTATATAATCATCTTTTATATTTAAGATATGAGTTTGTACAGTTTAAAAGACTACATCTTAATAATAATTTTGTATGATTATATTTTATAAAGATTACATTATGTATTAATTTGTGGAGAGGTACCAGTCTGGATCTGGTGCTAGTGGATCAGGCTGGATCACTCTTCTGTGCTGCGGACGTCTCCGTGTAGCCCGGAAGAAGATTCTCTAGGACCGTCTGTTGGCTTCCCGATGAACTGGACCTCCACATTTATCTGTTAATGACAATTTAATTGTTAAGGGATATATAAATACATTTTTAATTGATATTCCTAACAATGCCAAAAAGGATAATCCAGTATTGTTATTATTGTCAGACTGCCAAGGAGCTACAAGGTTTCATTCCTTTGAAATTACATTTAAATGATAAAATGCATTAAAATATGATTATTTTGTTTAAATAAAATGTAATTGTATATATTTTTTTGTACAAATATTTGAATTTACATAATCAATACAAATGTAAAGAACAATAAAAATTAAGAACCTTAAAAGAGCTAAAAGGGGAACCACTTTTTTGTTTTTTTAATGTTGCCTATCATTCACAATTCTTATTGAACACAACACGTTTTTTTAAATGTTTTTATGCATTCTTATTTCTAATATACGGCAATTATGAGGTGGCTACTGTCGGAGGCAGATATTTACATATATCCGAATTTAAGTGTTACTACTTTTATTTCATAGTCATATTTGAAAACAGCTCGTGTTCTTCCAATTGTGGTCTTTTGGTTGTCTGCAAAACTGTGTGCTTAACCTTGAATGAGGAATGTTAGAGAGAGCGATAATAAGCATTTGTTTTGACTAGAGAGAGGGGAGAGGAGAGAGGGTTTTGGGTCGGGAAGACAGACCATCATTTTCGCGGGGCGAGCCGAATGTTCTATGCTGTCTCTGTAAAGTATATCTGCAAAGCTTTGCAAATATATTACAAAATACCTATTCTGTCTCTGGTGGTTTTTCAACTCAGCTTTAAGTGTCGTAAAGAGCTTGGGAGCGACTTGTGACTTGAATTCCCTGGGAGGAACAACTGGTCCAAAACGCAATACTACCTACTCAGTGGCCTAGTGGTTAGAGTGTCCGCCCTGGGATGGGTAGGTTGTGAGTTCAAACCCCGGCCGAGTCATACCAAAGACTATAAAAATGGGAACCATTACCTCCCTGCTTGGCACTCAGCATCAAGGGTTGGAATTGGGGGTTGAATCACCAAAAATTATTCCCGGGCGCGGCCACCGCTGCTGCCCACTGCTCCCCTCACCTCCCAGGGGGTGAACAAGGGGATGGGTCAAATGCAGAGGACACATTTCACCACACTTAGTGTGTGTGTGAGAATCATTGCTACTTTAACTTTTGTCTTCATGAAAGAAAGGAATGTTAAACATGCTTCTATTATCATTAAACACCTTTAACTTGTCAACAAAAACCTGGCTTTCATAAATAAATCAACATAAATGATATATATATATATATATATGATTATTTTGTTTAAATAAAATGTAATTGTATTTTTTTTTTGTACAAATATTTGAATTTACATAATCACTACAAATGTACTTGATAATGTTATTATTGTGGCCTTTTTCAGTCACAATGGCAGAGTGAAGATGGGTGACTGGAACTTCCTGGGGGGCATTTTGGAGGAGGTGCACATCCACTCCACCATGGTGGGCAAGATCTGGCTCACCCTGCTCTTCGTCTTCCGCATGCTGGTCCTCGGCGTGGCGGCCGAAGACGTGTGGAACGACGAGCAGGCCGACTTTGTGTGCAACACGGAGCAGCCGGGCTGCAGGAACGCCTGCTACGACCTGGCCTTCCCCATCTCGCTCATCCGCTACTGGGTGCTGCAGGTCATCTTCGTGTCCTCGCCCTCGCTGGTCTACATGGGCCACGCCCTCTACAGGCTGCGGGCGCTGGACAAGGCCCGGCGGCGGCGGAGGGCGCTGCTGAGGAAGGAGCTGGAGGAGGTGGACGCCGAGTGGGTGGAGTCCAAGAGGAGGATCGAGCGGGAGATGAAGCAGCTGGAGCAAGGGAAGCCCAACAAGGCTCCCCTCAGGGGGTCTCTGCTGCGCACCTACGTGGCCCACGTGGTCACCCGCTCTGTGCTGGAGGTGGCCTTCATGCTGGGCCAGTACCTCCTCTACGGCTTCCGCTTGCACCCCTTGTTCAAATGCCAGCGCTTCCCTTGCCCCAACGCCGTGGACTGCTACGTGTCCAGGCCCACGGAGAAGAGCGTCTTCATGGTCTTCATGCAGTGCATCGCTGCCATGTCGCTCTTCCTCAACACCTTGGAAGTCCTCTACCTGGGCTACAAGAGGATCCGACGGGACCTCCTGGACTTTTATCCACATTTGAAGGAAGACCTGGAGGACTTGGACAGACGCAAAAAGTCCTCGGTGCTCCAAGTTAACAGGAAAGCCACGTTGATCTCGGCACCCGGCGACTTCAACGTCTTCACGGACCCCCGGCGAGAAAGCGCTTTCTACCCCGCGCAACCTCCTGCGTGTCTTCAGGGACCGAGCACGCAGGACGAGTCCGCCTCGACGCCAAGCGACGCGCTTAAGGAGGACCTGAAGAGTCAGGATAAGGAGACCAGTAGTGGAAGGAGTAGCCCACAGAAAGCTTTATCGTCCACGCTTCAGACAGCCAGGAGGCCATGGAGGGCCCACGATGTCGCCTTCAGGTGCTCCACGGTGCCGGAGGGCAGGAGCTCGGACACAGCCTCACAAGGATGCGAGGAAGTCGCCCCGTTGGGGCTTCAAAGCTGGTCGTCCGCCTCGGGCTTGGCGGAAGACTCCAAGCAAAGCCCGAGAGCTGAGCCCTCCGCCGGGCGCAGGGCGTCGGAGGCGAGCGCGACGAGCAGCAGACGAGCGACGGACCTTCAGATCTGACTTAGCCTGGACGCCGTTACCTCCACCAGGGTTGCGTTATGAAAACCGGGCCAAGAGGAACCTGGTCTTTGGTTAAATGTTGTATAAAAGTTAATAAAGATTTTATGTGGAATGCAAAAACAACTGAATGATATGATATTGTTCACAGGCGTGTCCCGATACAACATTGATAGCAGCTATCGGCCTGATATCAGAAAAAAAAACAAGTGCATCGCTGGACAGTTAACATCTAAATGTCCTCCTACTAACAACACAAGGTTGGTCTTTTCTTTTCTTTTAGTTAAGTCATTTACAAAAGGTAAACAATGTAGGCTACTAGCAGCTAAGCCACCAAGCTAGACATATAAGTGCTCTTAATTAAACAATATTTCAGTCTAAAACACCACATTTGTCAATATAGGCAAGTTTCAAATAATTATAGTTGCATATTACTCACAATGTATCAAGTAACAAACGTGTCCGCATCGTGACCTTAATTTAATAAATTGTGACCACTAGGTGCTGCCAAAAACTAATTAAAACTCCACTTCAAAAGCATAAATCTGTCATGAGTCAAGTGTTTTTCATAATACCATTGTTCTAGCCCACTGATGTCAAACTCAAGGCCCGGGGGCCGAATCTGGCCCACCACATTATTTTATGTGGCCCGCGAAAGCCTGGAAATAATATGCGTTGATAAAATGCTTAATCTTTTCTTGCTAACTATTTTTGTTCTTTCCCTTTTGACATTAAAAATCATGTACTGCATGCAATTGCATATCTTTTAAATTTCAATATCATCAAAATCAAAATATTATATCATGTATTCCAAAAAGATTTTTTGTTAAAATAAAGACAAATACTGTACTTAAATATCTGCTTGACTTATGATTTCTAAACAAATTATCAAATTGTAGACTGTAAAATTGACAATACATTTTACGGTTAAATTCCGCCAATCGATTTTTTTACCGTAAAATCAACTTTGTTACTGTTTTTTTTCCCATATATAATAAGACACTAAAACATTAAAACAAGATTTTATGGTTAAATTCCGCTGACTTGAGTTTTTTACCGTAAAATCAAATCAAATATTTTTTTCCATATATAGTAAGACACTAAAACACTAAAAAACAAAACAAAAAAATAGTTAAAACAATAAGATTTTACGGTTAAAAAAAACCCCTAAAAACTGGCAGCTCTGTTGCTTGAATTTTACCGCTAACAACAGTGGTATTGTTTTTTTTATACCATTCCATTTAGTAAATTTGTTTATATGCTGTAAAAACCCACTGCTTTTACTGAGAAATTCTGGTGACTTTGCTGCCAGTTTTTAAAGTAAAATTTAAAAAAAAATTTTTGCAGCTTATCCAATCCAATCCACTTTATTTATATAGCACATTTAAACAACAAAATGTTTCCAAAGTGCTGCACAACAATATTAAACACAATTAAAAACAATATAAAATAAATATGACTAAAAACCTTATGTAAAAAAAGATATTGTTAATGTATTTTATATATTTACATGTATATTCATACGGTCTCCCCTAGAGGGGCGGTGGGGAGGTTTCTCATAGTCATTCACATCGACGTCCCACTGGGGTGAGTTTTTCCTTGCCCTTATGTGGGCTCTGTCCCGAGGATGTCGTTGTGGCTTGTGCAGCCCTTTTAGACACTTGTGATTTAGGGCTATATAAATACACATTGATTGATTGATTTATTACTCATTGTTAAACGCGGCCCTCTGGGAGCAACCATAACTGCCATGTGGCCCTCAATGAAAACCAGTTTGACACCCCTGTTCTAGCCAATGGCCATTGATTGATTGCAACTTTTATTAGTAGATTGCACAGTACAGTACATATTCCGTACAATTGACCACTAAATGGTAACACCCGAATAAGTTTTTCAACTTGTTTAAGTCGGGGTCCACGTTAATCAATTCATGGTAAAATAGCCAATAGTCAAGGCTCCAATGTCTGTATTGTATCGGAAGTGAAAAAGTTGCATCTAGCCACTTAGGAAGAATTACTTTATGTACCGGATGTCACCATAGACATCTTATAAGTAGACGCAGCATTAGCTGCTGTGACACGAGAAATTGGGCGGCCATCATGAAGTGGTGAGTAGCTGGCAAGCAGTCTAAACTGACAGTTGACAGGTAGAAAACAGAGATGGTGTTCAGCGTTTTCCTGCTCAAATGAGCGGACTGTTGAAAATAGGAATCGGGGGATTACTTTTCACAAGTAAGATTTAACATTAACGTACGATTGGTTGTATTTTGTGAAAAGAATATTACCACAGAGTTGAGAAGGAGCAAAGATCTTCAACAGTACTGATGATGCGTTCTCATTTTAGGCAAAGTATAAGACAATACTTTGTTAACAGTATAATTGTAACCAGGAATAAGTCTTAAAGTAACAATATTCAAATACTAACATTGTTGTGTAAGGCAGAATTTGGTTGTATTCTGAATCCAGTGAAACAGATTGGTGGTTTTAGCTGATATAAAGACTTTCAGGTGTTTATATATGTTGAAGTATTTGGCAGACGCTTTTATCCAAAGCGACATACATAAAAAATACATATAAAACAATCACTGTAAACATGATCATTAAAGGGAAGAATGTAATACAAAATATCAATACAAAGTGTCAAGACAGAATAAACTCTCTGCTGCTGCAGCAACAGAGATACAGTCTATAGATATCTTATGTATTCATACATTGTTTATGTAGGATATATGCATGTATATATAACCTAATCATATTGTTTCTTCAATTTAAAAATAGCTGAACGTTTTTTCCCCCTTTCTCCGGGATTATATTCCCAGTTTTGATCTGGGACGCCTGGTCACTTATAGCATATAAGAATATTCTATTACTGTTAAGCAAACTATGAATAATAAAACATGTGTCCTTTATCATAGCTACACGTATGACAAAAAAGCGCGTGCAAATCAGTGGTATTCAGTGAGGTAAGATGAATTAAGTGCGCTGACAGTTCATTGCTCCTGCCAAATGAATTGCACTGAGTGGAGTGGATCACCACTCCAAGATGGCGGCCCCGCGTCTCGTCAGTGCCAGTAGGCAGTAGCGCTCCATGCTGCGTACCCTTAGAACATGTCTATGGTGAGAACTGTATAAAATACAAAATATATTAGAATACAATACAACACAATATGATTATTATAGAGAACATAAAACATGTATTTACTACTTTTCGACTTAACCAAATAATATCGTATATGTTGGCCTGCTAACATGCTAGCTGGCTAACTATTAGCATGCTAACGTTTAGCATGATAACTTCGTAAAGCGTCAAATTAAAATCCCAGTCAGGGTACAAAAAAGGATTGCTTTAAAATTACCTCTTTGGCCGCATTCATTAGAGGTAAATATATAATTGTGGGTGGTTACGTTGGCAACTTGAAAGGGACTTTGTTGTCCTGTGACAGTGTAGCAGTGTGCGTCAATCATTAATGTCCCACACCGCAACACGTGCAGAGCGAATATTTGTTCCGTCATCGAATAAACCCACATACCGTATATTTACAAAGTTATACAAAACACATATATTGAGAATATAATTATTTATACACTTCACAAAATGTGTATATAAACACAACACATTAGATATATGAAATTACTTCAAAACTGTCCGTTGGCAACTATCATAGGATGAAAATAAACTTCAGATCACTACCAGGGCCAAATGGATCAATCAAATGATTGTTCTGTATCGTTGCGCAAAAACTAACTTTTCTGTAGGTTAAAACACCTTTAACTGAATGTATCTCTGCCAAAGCCAACAATGTTAACAGAAGTTAGTGAGGATTGTTTTTAAACGCAAAAGTTACTTAGTTCTTTTCCACTACATTTGGTGATATTGTTGGAGCATCACCCCAATTAGTGAGCCATGTAATTACCAGGTGAGAAAGTGCAAACCTCCACGTCTTATCCCGTCGTGTGAAATTGTGGCTCTTTGAAAAGAGTCTGATCTTTCAGGACCATTCCTTTCAAAGAGCCATTCAAAAGTCTGGCTCATTATTATAAATATTGTTTTTTAAATCAAGAATATGGTCACTGGTAAGAGTTACAAGATGACACAAACCTTTCCAATTGTTAGAACGACCACTGTTTAATATGTTTGTGTGTATACTTCACTGATGACACTATTTGGTGAACAGTTTTGTCCTACTCATTTCGGCAGTTTTTGAACTCACCATAATGTGGACTGTGACACAACCAGTGTTGGGTTAGTTACTGAAAACCAGTAACTAGTTACAGTTACTAGTTACTTTATTTCAAAAGTAACTCAGTTACTTACACCAAAAAGTAATGCGTTACTGTGAAAAGTAACTATTTAGTTACTTCTTTTTTTCTTTTTCTTTTTAAAGCTCCCATTAATGCCCTTTTAGCCTTCATTTCAGTACTGTTATTGCACTGGAGAATAATACAATCTGTTGATCAACTTGACATACATTTTTATTTTCCTTTTAACATAATTAATGAAAAACAGTGCAACATAAAAAGGCATTCCTCCTTTCTTTAAACTTGGACCAATGACCATGAATAAAAAACAAGTTAAAGTGCAACATAAGAAGGCACATCATCTTCCTTGAAACATAAAGCCTGACATCTGGAGTGATGCTGCTGTCTTCCACACTTGGAGCCATGGATTGTAGAATCCTTGTTTTCAGTGGCAGGATCATTGACACAGATGGGGAAGTTTCAGTGCTCAGTAGAGATGGAACACTTTTGAGGGGTTTAAGCACCTGGAGGACCTCATCTGCCACTCTCACATCATCATCAGACAGGGTGACATTTGTCTTCAGGGTGTTGTGGGTCAATGCAGAGTATATAGCTGCCTGCTGCTCCAACATATCATAAGTGGAGTTCCACCTCGTTGGGACATCATGTATGAGCAGGCAGCTTTAGCATTTCTTGCTTTGTCTTAAGCACATGAGCAGCTGTTGTGCTTGGGTGGAAGTAAGAAACCTTCCTGATCCTCCCAAAGAGGCGCTCCATCCTATTGACTGAGATTCCCTTCTGTGATGCCAAATTCACTACATGTGCAAAGCACCTATCTGTGGTCCCAGTCCTGCCTCATTCTCTGTAATTATTTGATTTTTGGCATTATCACGTGTGACTGGGATATCTTTATCTTCCAGTCCTCCACTGCTTGTGTCAGTACCTGCGCAAGGTGACTCTCGTAGAGGGGGCGTGTCTTCTCATCTCCCAGTCTGCTGTGATGAAGTGAGCGCTTATAGTTCCGCTGGACGTCCAGCCGTCTGTCATGAGCGCAACAGATGATGCTCGGGATAGTTCATCCACAACTTTTTTCTTCTCCTGCTCATAAAGATCTGGCACAATCTTATCGCTGAAGTGGGTGCGCGACGGGATGTCGTAACGTGGTTCAAGCACGTTCAGCATGTGTTTAAAACCCTCGTTTTGCACAACCGAGTCTGCACTTATAAACACACCGATTCAATGGCGGGGGCGTTCAAGCTCCTCCGTTACTCCGCTCGCCATGACCACGCTGTGTGTGGACTGAACGTGCCAACAACTTTTTTTCCCCACACCCACACCCACACACACATAGACCGCGCCTCTTTTCTTCTCTCCGGCTTGTGACAGAGGAAGATTCAGAAGAACGACACCGCAGCGCTTCTGTTTCTAGCCGATACTACATCAAAAGTAACGTAAAATAACGCAGTAACGCATCATGTAGTAACGGTAACTAAATTACTGAATAAAAAAAAAATAACGCGTTAGATTACTAGTTACCGCCGAAACTAACGGCGTTACAGTAACGCGTTACTTTGTAACGCGTTAGTCCCAACACTGGACACAACAGTTTGTTTACATAGAAAATCTTCCACTCCTTTGTCTCATTTCAGAATAATTTTAATATACACCGATGTTACTCTATTGGTGGGAATTAACTCTAAAATATTAACTATACTTTTCTTTTTGTTGCATTTTCGTTGTAAACAAATTCATAAGGTGGTGTCATACCCCCATGCTTTTAAAGGGGAACATTATCACCAGACCTATGTAAGCGTCAATATATACCTTGATGTTGCAGAAAAAAAGACCATATATTTTTTTAACCGATTTCCGAACTCTAAATGGGTGAATTTTGGCGAATTAAACGCCTTTCTATTATTCGCTCTCGGAGCGGTGACGTCACATCGGGAAGCAATCCGCCATTTTCTCACTTTCGTCGGCGTGTTGTCGGAGGGTGTAACAACACGAACAGGGACGGATTCAAGTTGCACCAGTGGCCCAAAGATGCGAAAGTGGCAAGAAATTGGACGAAATGTGTTCAAAATACGAGGGTATGGGGAAAGCCGACGAAATGGTCAGTCGTTTGTTCCGCACACTTTACCGATGAAAGCTATGCTACAACAGAGATGGCAAGAATGTGTGGATATCCTGCAACAGTCAAAGCAGATGCATTTCCAACGATAAAGTTAAAGAAATCTGCCGCCAGACCCCCATTGAATCTGCCGGAGTGTGTGAGCAATTCAGGGACAAAGGCCCTCGGTAGCACGGCAAGCAATGGCGGCAGTTTGTTCCCGCAGACGAGCGAGCTAAACCCCCTGGATGTCTTGGCTCACACCGTCCCATATGCCACCGAAGATGATCAAGAGAAGAATATCGACCCTAGCTTCCCTGGCCTGCTGACATCAACTCCAAAACTGGACAGATCAGCTTTCAGGAAAAGAGAGCGGATGAGGGTATGTCTACAGAATATATTAATTGATGAAAACTTTATTCATTACTCGCGGTTTTACGTAAATTATTATACATAAACTGTGTTTACCAATGATTTAGCTTAAAAACATTTATTTTTTTCAATCATTCGAGTACATTCGGGTAGTCTTGTGAAATGCAGTATGTTGTGTCTATTTAGGTATGGTTAACCTGAGTGCTGAAATCGTGGAAAAATATATGTTCTTAGCGCGCCTGAAATGGGCTGTCTGCACTCTCAAAGTGCATGTTGTTGCCAAATGTATTTCATATGCTGTAAACCTAGTTCATAGTTGTTAGTAATTATCTTATCAGACAGTGTTAAGCCGCTGAAATCCGAGTCTGAATCCGAGCTAATGTCGCTATAGCTTGCTGTTTGTATTGGCATCACTGTGTGACGTCACAGGAAAATGGACGGGTGTATATAACGATGGTTAAAATCAGGCACTTTGAAGCTTTTTTTTTAGGGATATTGCGTGATGGGTAAAATTTTGAAAAAAACTTCGAAAAATAAAATAAGCCACTGGGAACTGATTTTTAATGGTTTTAACCCTTCTGAAATTGTGATAATGTTCCCCTTTAAGTGACATTGCTAGTTTGAATTTTCCCTCACCTAAAAAAGTAGCACAAGAGCATTGTAAAATACAGGAAAAAAATGTACCATGAATTGGTTAACGTGGACCCCGACTTAAACAAGTTGAAAAACTTATTGGGGTGTTACCATTTAGTGGTCAATTGTACAGAATATGTACTGTACTGTGCAATCTACTAATAAAAGTTTCAATCAATCAATCAATGTACATATGTATATAAAAAGTGTGACTAAATCTGGAACAAGAATTACTAATATTCATGTGAATACTAAATTGTACTACCTTAACTGGTGGGTGTACGCTTGGAACTTGAATTAGAAAAGTGGTTCCAAATGCTGCTCTGGTTCCTTTGACTCTCACACCCACATGCAACGTGGGAAATTGCAGACTTTGCGTTTTAACAAACGGCTCCTAAACGAACCGCAACTGAGAATTGGTTTGAATCATTATTAAGAGCTGTTCAGAAGACTCGATTTGTTCGCAAATATCCCATCTCTTTAAGGAGTGTAAAGCATTAAATGGACCTCTGCCAAGGCTGAAATATGATCAAACCTAGAACACGAGGTTGATTTGAAGAATTGTACATAGTTATCTGTCAGATTACACAAAAATGTATTGGGTCTTCTTGCAGACCTCCACCAAGGTCACTATTGTATAGTTCTGTGTTGAGTGTGGGACTACACAAGAATGGCTTCCTGTAGAGCAGGGGTGCTCACACTTTTTCTGCAGGCGAGCTACTTTTCAATTGATCAAGTCGTGGGGATCTACCTCATTCATATATATAATTTATATTTACTTATTTATGAAATATATGTTTTTGTTAACAAGTTAAAGGTGTTTAATGATAATGCAAGCATGTTTAACACATATAGTTAATATTGTTAACAAGTTAAAGGTGTTTAAAGATAAAAAAAAGTTAAAGTTAAAGTACCAATGATTGTCACACACACACTAGGTGTGGCGAAATTATTCTCTGCATTTGACCCATCACCCTTGATCACCCCCTGGGAGGTGAGGGGAGCAGTGGGCAGCAGCGGTGGCCGCGCCCGGGAATCATTTTTGGTTATTTAACCCCCAATTCCAACCCTTGATACTGAGTGCCAAGCAGGGAGGTAATGGGTCCCATTTTTATAGTCTTTGGTATGACTCGGCCGGGGTTTGAACCCACAACCTACCGATCTCAGGGCGGACACTCTAACCACTAGGCCACTGAGTAGGTGGCCTAATACAAGCATGTTTAACACATATAGATTCCTTTCTTTCATGAAGACCAGAATATAAGTTGGTGTATTACCTGATTGTGATGACTTGCATTGATTGGAATCAGACAGTGGTGCTGATAACGTCCGCATTTTCGAAAGGAGGAGAAAAAAAGTCCTCCTTTCTGTCCAATACCACATGAAAGTGGTTGGTTTTTGGCATCTTATTTGTCCAGCTTACATACTCCTTTGTATACTTTACAAGAAATACATTGTCGGCAAACTCCGTAGCTTGCTAGCTTGTGCACGCCAGCTTTCTGAGACTCTTATTTTGTTAGCGCAACTGTGCAACTGTGCAGTCGGTCTTTGGAGTTTTGACGACAGGTACGGCGCCAGAGTCTGTTGAAATAAAGTGTTTCTCGCCTTCCAGTCGGTAATTTTAATGAGCTGGCAGCAGCCAGCGTCATCTCAGAAGACCCTCGGGTGCTGTGAATGTCAATCAAGTGACGTCATAGTGAAGATTTATAATCGCTCATTTTTAGGACTATTTCTTCAACGCCTGGCTGGTGATCGACTGACACACCCTCCGCGATCGACTGGTAGCTCACGATCGACGTAATGAGCACCCCTGCTGTAGAGTGTAACGGTGTGAGCCAAATGAGAAAAGGACCTCCGCCAAGGCTTGATATTCAACATGTCTCATCATTTTTAACGCATTAGCCATCAATTGTTCTATTTGCACGAGGGCTGTAAATCTTTGGGCACCATTCGATTTGATTCCTGGGGCTAATGAATCGATTCAAAACGATTCGATTAAAAATCAAAACTTTCTTTTTTTTATTAACATTGGGTGCCAGTTCTATGATTGACTACAATACTCCATAAAACAGCTCTGATCAATATCTATATTTCTTAAAATAAAACTGGTTTTCTTGGACCAGCTCTATACTCTTGGCAGGGTCCTTGAGGTTGCATAGGAGTTTGCCCAACCAGTCTACATGTGCTTTGTGGACTTGGAGAAGGCATTCGACCGTGTACCCCGGAAAGTCCTGTGGGGAGTGCTCAGAGAGTATGGGGTATCGGACTGTCTGATTGTGGCGGTCCGCTCCCTGTATGATCAGTGTCAGAGCTTGGTCCGCATTGCCGGCAGTAAGTCGGACCCGTTTCCAGTGAGGGTTGGACTCCGCCAAGGCTGCCCTTTGTCACCCATTCTGTTCATAACTTTTATGGACAGAATTTCTAGGCGCAGTCAAGGCGTTGAGGGGATCCGGTTTGGTGGCTGCAGGATTAAGTCTCTGCTTTTTGCAGATGATGTGGTCCTGATGGCTTCATCTGGCCAGGATCTTCAGCTCTCACTGGATCGGTTCGCAGCCGAGTGTGAAGCGACTGGGATGAGAATCAGCACCTCCAAGTCCGAGTCCATGGTTCTCGCCCGGAAAACGATGGAGTGCCATCTCCGGGTTGGGGAGGAGATTTTGCCCCAAGTGGAAGAGTTCAAGTACCTCGGAGTCTTGTTCACGAGTGAGGGAAGAGTGGATGGTGAGATCGACAGGCGGATCGGTGCGGCGTCTTCAGTAATGCGGACGCTGCATCGATCCATTGTAGTGAAGAAGGAGCTGAGCCGGAAGGCAAAGCTCTCAATTCACCGGTCGATCTACGTTCCAATCCTCACCTATGGTCATGAGCTTTGGGTTATGACCGAAAGGACAAGATCACGGGTACAAGCGGCCCAAATTAGTTTCTTCCACCAGGTGGTGGGTCTCTCCTTTAGAGATAGGGTGAGAAGCTCTGTCATCCAGGAAGAACTCAAAGTAAAGCCGCTGCTCCTCCACATGGAGAGGAGCCAGATGAGGTGGTTCGGGCATCTGGTCAGGATGCCACCTGAACGCCTCCCAAGGGAGGTGTTTAGGCCACGTCCGACCGGTCGCAGGCCACGGGGAAGTCCCAGGACACGTTGGGAAGACTGTCTCTCCCGGCTGGCCTGGGAACGCCTCAGGACCCCCCGGGAAGAGCTGGATGAAGTGGCTGGGGAGAGGGAAGTCTGGGCTTCCCTGCTTAGGCTGCTGCCCCCGCGACCCGATCTCGGATAAGCGGAAGAAGATGGATGAATGGAAAACTGGTTTTGTTTTAATACAATTCTACCGAAACATTTAATAAAGTCAAATACAAATAAGAGAAGTATCCAACACTTCTGAGTGACGAGACAGGACAGAATTTGATTTTTTAATACATTTTTGATTTTTTTTTTAAACGATCAAATTGTTTTAAATAAGAAATGCGAATCATTCGAAAAAAATGTTTTTTTTGACACCCCCGTTACACTGCCTCAGTGTTTGTTAGCACTACTGTAGAAAAAGTCAACAATTGAATAATTGCGTGCAAAATGTGTTTTAATCATAACATAAAGTCACAAAAACTGAACATTGAAATACCGGTAAGTGAACATAAGAGTCTTCTGGTTCAGTTCTAATTCAAAATATGGCAACATACAATTATTTTGAAGTAGTCTTACTTCCTCAAAGTAAATACTTCTGACAATCATCTCAAATAAAGTGACATTCCTATCCGTGATTGTCCGAGAGTACGGGCAGTGTACTTGGGGTCCTCCACCTCCGAAATCCCCACAAGTGTTAGTGACTTGTCCAATCACACAAGAAAAGCACTCTTATGCTATGCTAATTAACAAATATTAACTGTATATATATATATATGTGGATACTTATATGTGCATGATAAGTTAAATACTAGAAACAAGTAGAGGCACCAGACAAAACAGTTCAGGGTCAAGTACCGTATACAAAGTACCCTGAAGTTCTGCTGGAGTCTATTCAGCAGGGGGGGCTTCTTCCTCAGGCGGCTCGAGGGGCTCCAGCTACCAGGAAATGGAAAAAAAGGACAAAAAAAATTCAAATGGATTCGTTATTAATGCGATATTAGACTTGAACTATACAAAGTATTTCAATGGTTGGAATCTGCGCTTCTGCATGATATACTAGTGTCAGAATAATTGTATCCAAGTAATCACAAAACTTTGTGTTACATTGAGTTCAGCTCGTCATGCGAGAGGACAAAAGCTGTCCTTGATCCCACCAAGCAGAAGGCTTGCAAAACTCCACTGCATACGATGGGAAGCGACATGAAGGTGTCGGTTTCTTTGGGCCGTTTACGACCCCCCCCTCCCTTAGAAACAGCTGTTGCCATGTAATCAGGGAAAGTCCAAATAAAAGAGGCGTACAATCTTTCGTCAGAGCGTGGTAACACTGTACAAGGGTACAGGTGTACGCGTTTCTCCTCTTTGAGCCAAATTTAATTCTGTCTCTGTTTGATTCCTTGCTTCTTGTCTTGTTTAATAGATGTCATCAGTGTTTGAACCTGACAACTAGTTACAATGGTCATCTAATTAGTTACTATGGTCATCTAATTAGTTACTATGGTCATCCAATTAGTTACTATGGTAATGTACGTCACAGCAGCTCAGACGAGGCACCAAGCAGTGTGGGTGGGGAGCGTTTCCAGAGTAGGCAGCCTGAAATGTGGGTGTCAGGGACAGTTTCGGAAGGAGATTTTTACAACAAAGTTCGAAAGCTTAGTGATATATCAGATTTTAGGTGTTTTTTTTACCCTTCACGTTCATATTTCGCTGTGTTTGTTGCATTTTTGTTGCGTTTCGCTTTATTGTAAAATATGTTGATGGAGTGACGTTCATATATTGTCAATATTCAGTGTTTTATCCTTCATAGTTAATATTGTAAATCCCCCATTCTTTATTTTCATGTACATTCTGGATGTCTCATTCAGTAAAAAAAAATGTCCAAATTCCATTCCAGTCATGACGCTTTTTAGCATTCAATCAGACATTATTGTGAGGTTTTGTATTAGTGTTCCTAATACAAAACTCTAAATTTGTTGACCCCCCCGAGTCAAAATAATGGCCCTGCTGTAGATTGTCACTTAATGCATCAAAACTATGAATGAACACATGTGGAGTTATGTACTTAACAAAAAAAAGGTGAAATAACTGAAAACATGTTTTATATTCTAGTTTCTTCAAAATAGCCACCCTTTGTATACTCTTGCCATTCTCTCGATGAGCTTCAAAAGGTAGTCTCCCCAAGTGTTTTTTTCACTTCACAGGTGTGCTTGAAGCTCATGGAGAGAATGCCAAGAGTGTGCAAAGCAGTAATCCGAGCTGTTTTGAAGAAACTAGAATATAAAACATGTT
>NC_084551.2:60815000-60857500 GCF_033978685.3 Nerophis lumbriciformis | reverse complement strand
TTGTGAATATCTATAATTATTTACTTCCAGGAAGAGAACCAACAAGAAGGGGCAGGAGTACACTGACGCGCACGACCAAGACCACAGCATTCCATTTCTATTGTATTATAATTATCACTAATAAAGAATTATTGTTGAATTTTCTGTTTGAGTGTCAGTCCTGACAAGATAGCACAAAAACAGACGTAAATACCACTGCATTCCATTTCTATTGTATTATAATTATGACTAATAAAGAATTATTGTTGAATTTTCTGTTTGTTATAGTCCTGACAATATAGCACAAAAACAGACGTAAATACCACTGCATTCCATTTCTATTGTATTATAATTATCACTAATAAAGAATTATTGTTGAATTTTGTGTTTGAGTGTTAGTCCTGACAATATAGAGCAAAAACAGACGAAAATAGCATGTTCCTAAACAGTTCCCTAAACGTTCTTGCCAAACGTTCTTGGCTAACGTTCTGCTAGCCAAGCAAGAACTCCACAACCTCACGTTCTTTGAACATTACAAACTAACGTTCCCATAACAATGCCACTACGTTCTCCTAACGTTCACATAACGTTCGCGTGTTACCTGGGTTTATTCTGTTGATTTTATTTACCCAGTAGCCTAATGAGAGTGCGACGTATTTTGGAAAGTAAAATGCAGATATGCGCATCGTGCACAAAAACAAACGAAATCACTACTTTGTAGAGAATGTACATATCTGAAGTGTGAGTTTAACAATGGCGCCGATTTTTAATAAGATGATTGATTTTTTTACGTGTTGAAGCGTCACTTTCGGTTATTCGATATTATGCCATTTTATTATTTATGATTATTAGTCCATTTATATAAGAGTGTTTGTTAATATAAAAGTGAAATAAAACAAAATAACACACCATGTCTGACGCTCTTTTTAAACTTTTATTGAGCAACCACACATCTCGTTCCTTCCGGACGTACGTCTATCCTCGCTCCTCATTTTCTTTCTTTCTTTCTTTAGTTTATTTGGAACATGAACACACTTACAGCATAATACATCACACAATTTCATATCATTTCACTTTACATCATGTCCGAAAAGGAGCAGGAAGATGCAAAGCTTATTTAATCCTACCCCGTTCCCACTTCAGAGCGTTTACAAATATATAGAATCATTTACTGACCTTTTTATATAATAAAATAACATCTGTGAATTAGTATACACAACAGTTTTGTAATATGTAATTAATTAATTCAGTCATTATTAACATACTGAGATGAAGAATATCTTATTTTCAATAAGGTTGAACGTATTTCTCATAATTCTTCTTTGTACTTTGTAAGCACTATTATTTTGAACTACCTCTTAAACTGGATCATATCAGTACAATGTTTAACTTCTTTACTTAATCCATTCCATCATTTAATTCCGCATACTGATATGCTAATGGTTCTAAGTGTTGTACGTCACGTGCATACAAATGTTTTAAATTCGATTTTCCTCTAAGGTTATATTTCTCCTCTTCAGTTGAGAAGAATTGTTGTACATTCTTTAGCAGCAGGTTATAGTTTGTTTTGTACATCATTTTAGCTGTTTGCAATTTTACCAAATCACCGAACTTTAATATTTTTGACTCAATAAATAAAGGGTTTGTATGTTCTCTATATCCAACATTATGTATTATTCAAACTGATCTTTTTTGTAACACAGTTAACGAATGTAGCGCACATTTGTAGTTATTTCCCATATTTCTACACAATAACTCAGATATGTAACACTAGCGAGTAGAGAATATGAAGTGATTTTTGGCCCAGGACATATTTTGCTTTATTCATTATTGAAATGTTTTTTGACACCTTGTGTTGTATGTTTTGTATATGAGATTTCGAGTTCATTTGATCATCTATTAATACTCCCAAAAATCTTGTTTCTTTTACCCTTATCCTTTTTCTCTGTTTAAGCGTCACTTCCGGTTATTTGATTATGCCATTTTAATTATTTACTTTAGTATTATGGTTATTAGTCCATTTATATAGGAATGTTTGTTAATATGAAAGTGAAATAAAACAAAAATAATACACAGATTTGATTACATTTGTTTTATTTTGTGCATACTTGCCAACCCTCCCGGATTTTCCGGGAGACTCCCGAAATTCAGCGCCTCTCCCGAAAACCTCCCGGGACAAATTTTCTCCCGAAAAACTCCCGAAATTCAGGCGGACCTGAGTGACGTGTTGACAACACACAACAACAGTGTCTACCGTAAAGCAGTTCGTCTGCCGTAAACAGCAATGTTGTGACACTTTTAAACAGGACAATACTGCCATCTACTGTACATGCATATGTGACCCACCCATAATGTGTCACATTTTTGTGTTGATTTATTTATTTTATTTTGTGGTTTGAATTCGTTTTTGGAGCTGTCATTACACATTTATCAGTATTCACATAGGGGGCAGTAGGGCGTTTCTTCCCAATTGAATGCTATCACCTGCAGACCGGAAGTGTCTTGTCATTCTGATGAGCGCGACCAGTCTGTGAACAATTGAAACGTCCTATGTGCTTTTTCCTCCTGTATAACAGGTTAGTTTTGATGAATCAACTCACTGAATAATATCCATGTGATCTTTATAAGTTTAAGTACACATTCTGATGGTGGAGCCTAACTCTAAAGTGTTTGTGAGTTGTAGTTTGTAAATGAACACTGAAATTCAAGTATTTATTTTATTTATATATATATATATATATATATATATATATATATATATATATATATATATATATATATATATATATATATATATATATATATATATATATATATCTTAACCACGCGTACCCCCATTTGAGAACCACTGCTTTAAAGTAATATCCAACAATTGCGACAGCGGCTTTTTACTGTCAACTGAGTTTCATTTTTTCAACGCAAAAATTGTGCCTCGGCTCAAAAGGTTGAAAAACACTATGCTAGAAAACACATATGCAACATAAATAATTGCTGTCGACAGGGCCGGCCCGTGGCATAGGCCGTATAGGCAAATGCTAAGGGCGCCGTCCATCAGGGGGCGCCACGTCAGTGGCACAAATGTTGGAGAAAAAAAAAAAAAAAGTTGGTACTATTATTTCTAAATACAAAAAATAATCCCACGTTAATTAAAATGCAAAGTAAAGCCTATATAATAGAAATATTATTTGTTACAACATTACGCCCCCCCCCCCCCCCCCTCCCCCCGCACGGTGCGCCCCCTCCCTTCCCGTATATGACTCTTTTTGGACGTCACCACATCAAAAAATCAACACAAGATGTCAAAACGGCCAAAACTGTCAGGTGCCCAGGGAAGAAAAAAGAGAAAAGAAGAGGAGGAGAAACGAGAAAAAGACAAGAGGTAGCAGGTAGGTAACGTTAGCCTACATGAAATTATTTGTCTGTTGCAGAATGTGATAGTAACCTGGCTTTTTAGCATTAAGCTAATGTTACATGATTCGGCAATTGCTAATCAATAAATAGCTAGTTCTGTTTTAACGTCGGGTTAATATTGTGGAGGGGGCTACATTGTTATGGAAAATAATAATGTAACGTTAGGTAATTACAGTACTCCCACCTTACATTCCTCAGGGACATTTGTATTAGATCTTTTAAGCAGGTGTTTTTTGTTTACATTGTTATTGCCTTCTGGTTAGCTAATGTTTGCCCTGCAGGTAATAGTCACTTTTCCACCCCTTTATATATTAGGTATAGTTGTAAGCCTAGTTGTTAAAGTGCACATCATTAATGTAAATTAAGCAATATGTATGTAAAAAATATTGTATTTCATATATTCATTTTTTATTTTTTGCATTCATTTATTTATTCATATTTTTTTTTATCTTGTTAACTATTCTGATTGTTAATTTGCTTTATTTAAGTAAAAAAAAGGTCAAAGACAAAGCTATTCGGTTTCTTGTGAGTATATACACTTCACTGCCGATGTGGGGGGGCGCCACCTAAAATCTTGCCTAGGGCGCCAGATTGGTTAGGGCCGGGCCTGGCTGTCGAGAGGAACTAGAGTATTTCTGATATTTTCGTGAAACCCTGAATGCCTCATTTTTTAATAGGAGGATTTATTTTCGTCAACACTCATATATATATATATATTTTTTTTAACAAAATGACTTATAGTTTTTGCAGATCCTTGTAAAAAATGTGTTTTAAAGTTAACAAGATTGTGCTGAATAATGATTTTGTGTCGGTTACGTACTAATCCGGGGGCGGGTGTGTCTTATTTGAGTGACACACGTGTGAGCGAATCATATTTCGAGTGAGCGCCCAGTCAGCCAATCAGAGCAGAGGGTGTGATAGCTTCCAGGAGAGAGGAAATGTGAAAGGAAACGTGTGGGAGCCGCCACATATTATCAGCGAGCATTAATGGCTGGTTAGTTTGGGGTTTATTTTAGGGGGTAAACTGTGGTGGTGTATCTGTAAACACGGGAGTGCAAGTGAAGGTTGGAGTGTTGGAGGGGAGGCGACAATGTCTATCCAGTACGAGGTAGAGCAGCTGGCGGGCAGCTACGGGGTGGCGGACTCCTTCCCCAAAGACTTTGGCTATGGAGAAGAGGAGGAAGATGCCGACATCGAGGACAGCTCGGCGCCGTCCGACAGCAAGCCGAGAATCCTGCTCATGGGGCTCAGGAGAAGTGGCAAGTCATCCATACAGAAGGTGCGTGGTTAGCATGTTGCTAACAACAAGCCCATTAGCACCAGCAACCGGAAATACCAAGTGCTATTCGTTAGCATGAGCTAATAACTACAGTAAAAAAGCGTTAGCTTTATGGGCTAGCTGGCTATCTCGCACCGGAAGTGAGGCTATAAATGATTAACAGCCTCTTAGTGCACCTCTCCGAGCATGTAGACTTAACGTCACGTGACTTTAATGGTTTACTGTTGAAAAGTGTCAACAATGCCCTGAAAAGTGCGAGCAAGTGGATTATAGACACGTGACATAGTCACATGACAACAAACCGGCCACACCTTCCCCCCTCTTGTAAGACATAATATCAACACAACTTCAAATCATGACACCTACTTGCCAACATTGAGACCTCAGAATAAGGGAGATATTCAAAAGGCCATATATATATAATACAAACCCCGTTTCCATATGAGTTGGGAAATTGTGTTAGATGTAAATATAAACGGAATACAATGATTTGCAAATCCTTTTCAACCCATATTCAATTGAATGCACTACAAAGACAACATATTTGATGTTCAAACTCATGAACTTTATTTTTTTTTGCAAATAAAAATAAATGTAGAATTTCATGGCTGCAACACGTGCCAAAGTAGTTGAAAAAGGACATGTTCACCACTGTGTTACATGGCCTTTCCTTTTAACAACACTCAGTAAACGTTTGGAAACTGAGGAGACACATTTTTGAAGCTTCTCAGGTGGATTTCTTTCCCATTCTTGCTTGATGTACAGCTTAAGTTGTTCAACAGTCCGGGAGTCTCTGTTGTGGTATTTAAGGCTTCATAATGCGCCACACATTTTCAATGGGAGACAGGTCTGGACTACAGGCAGGCCAGTCTAGTACCGGCACTCTTTTACTATGAAGCCACGTTGATGTAACACGTGGCTTGGCATTGTCTTGCAGAAATAAGCAGGGGCGTCCATGGTAACGTTGCTTGGATGGCAACATATGTTGCTCCAAAACCTGAATGTACCTTTCAGCATTAATGGTGCCTTCACAGATGTGTAAGTTACCCATGTCTTGGGCACTAATACACCTCCATACCATCACACATGCTAGCTTTTCAACTTTGCACCTATAACAATCCGGATGGTTCTTTTCCTCTTTGGTCCGGAGGACACGACATCCACAGTTTCCAAAAACAATTTGAAATGCGAACTCGTCAGATCACAGAACACATTTCCACTTTGTATCAGTCCATCTTAGATGAGCTCAGGCCCAGCGAAGCCGACGGCATTTCTGGGTGTTGTTGATAAACGTTTTTTGACTTGCATAGGAGAGTTTTAACTTGCACTTACAGATGTAGTGACCAACTGTAGTTACTGACAGTGGGTTTCTGAAGTGTTCCTGAGCCCATGTGGTGATATCCTTTACACACTGATGTCGCTTGTTGATGCAGTACAGCCTGAGAGATCGAAGGTCACGGGCTTAGCTGCTTACGTGCAGTGATTTCTCCAGATTCTCTGAACCCTTTGATGATATTACGGACCGTAGATGGTGAAATCCCTAAATTCCTTGCAATAGCTGATTGAGAAAGGTTTTTCTTAAACTGTTCAACAATTTGCTCACGCATTTGTTGACAAAGTGGTGACCCTCGCCCCATCCTTGTTTGTGAATGACTAAGCATTTCATGGAATCTACTTTTATACCCAATCATGGCACCCACCTGTTCCCAATTAGCCTGCACACCTGTGGGATGTTCCAAATAAGTGTTTGATGAGCATTCCTCAACTTTATCAGTATTTATTGCCACCTTTCCCAACTTCTTTGTCACGTGTTGCTGGCATCACATTCTAAAGTTAATGATTATTTGCAAAAAAAAAAAAGTTTATCAGTTTGAACATCAAATATGTTGTCTTTGTAGCATATTCAACTGAATATGGGTTGAAAATGATTTGCAAATCACTGTATTCCGTTTATATTTACATCTAACACAATTTCCCAACTCATATGGAAAAAAGGTTTGTATATATATATATATATATATATATGTATGTATGTATGTATGTATATATATATATATATATATATATATATATATATATATATATATATATATATATATATATATAATGTGTGTGTGTGTGTGTATATATATATATATATATATATATATATATATATAATGTGTGTGTATATATGTATATGTATGTATGTATTTGTTTATATATATCGAACATTTTATCAAACACATTTTTTATTAATATCGATCTATCGCCATAGACGTCTATTCAAGCGATATCACATTATGAGGAAATTAAGTCACTTCAGCCACCTTTTGGAGGTGTGGCGTTAACTTATTCGGCTGGACGACACTTTCAATTTGGGCCTGGCGTTTGTCAGAGCAAGGCTGCATTTGAGCTAATGATGTTTGAATCCAGGGAATGCGGGAATGTAATTGACAATAGAAGGATCCTTTCACGCGAGTACAATCTAAATATCGCTTTGTGTTGTCGTTTAATAATCCTGTTTTGCACTATAAACAATCAAATGTATAATAAGGTCAAGCGAGGGTGTCCAATACAGCTCGAAGGCATTGTGTAATGAGAAAAAGCTGAAATGTTATTACTAATGATAAACAAAAAACAAAATATTTGTCTTTAAATATATGGAAAACGTTGAGCCTACTGGACTATTTCAATACAAAATACATGACTACGTCATGTTTTACGCATCTCCCAACACCGTTTTACCTGACATAATTAATAATCCTGATTATTTTGTGAGCCAGAATCATGTAGCCCTAATGAGAGCATTTACTTTATCCAGGTGGTTTTCCACAAAATGTCCCCCAACGAGACCTTGTTCCTGGAGAGCACCAACAAGATCTACAAGGACGACATCTCTAGCAGCTCCTTTGTCAACTTTCAGATCTGGGACTTCCCTGGTCAGGTGGACTTTTTCGACCCGACCTTCGACTACGAGATGATCTTCAGAGGAACTGGAGCCTTGATATTTGTCATCGACGCTCAGGTAATTCATGCAGGGACACGACGCTCTCTGAGGATGTTGGTTGTTTCCTCATTTTACTTCCTGTAAAAGACCATTACTGCTTTGGCATTTTGAATTGCTTTTTTCTGGAGTCTTGTTTTATCACTTTATTGGAGCTCTTTTTTATGTCATTACTAGGGATGTCCCGATCCGATATTGATATCGGAAGTCAGTCCGATATTAGCCAAAAAAGTGAATATCGGATTTTATCGGACTGAATCTAAAAACTCCGATATAAGCGCTCCGATATAAGCTGTCCATTTACCGCTGCAGCACGTCTATAATAGGTGACTCTGGATTGCTTGCACACAGCCAATCCAACACAATACAAACTAGTCCCCGCCCGCACTCACGCTACCGCTCCCTCTCTTCTCTCGCCCACACACTCACTGACGTCACTCACCTCACATGCTCACCTATTAAAGGGCCACACACACACATACGCTACTCTCATAACAGCTTGTAAGTTCCAAGCCGCAGCTGCGATTGGATCTGGCCGCCTCCGGGAAGACGTAGTGGACTACCAAGTGCTTGGCACTGAAGATCTTCCTCAGGAAGCAAAGATTGACCGGTTTTGGGCCATGCTAGGGAGAGATGGAAGATTCCAGACTCTAATGCATTTGATGAAAGCACTTTTGTGCGTGCCACACATCAATGCATCATCAGAGAGGGTGTTCAGCATGGTTAGAAAAATAGTGACAGAGAATAGAACAAAGATGGACAATTCAACCCTTAACTCAACAATGAGTAGATGAGTGTTATGTGTGTGTATATGTGTAAATAAATGAACACTGAAATTCAAGTATTTCTTTTATTTATATATACATATATATATATAATAAAATATATATATATATATGTATATGAAATACTTGACTTGGTGAATTCTAGCTGTAAATATACTCCTCCCTACTTAACCACGCCCCTAACCACGCCTCCGCCCCAACCACGCCCCCCTCCCCACCCCCTCCCCCCACCTCCCGAAATCGGAGGTCTCAAGGTTGGCAAGTATGCATATGAGGCGGCATGGTGTAGTGGGTAGAGCAACCGTGCCAGAAACCTGAGGGTTGCAGGTTCGCTCCCCGCCTCTTACCATCCAAAAATCGCTGCCGTTGTGTCCTTGGGCGGGACACTTCACCCTTTGCCCCCGGTGCCACTCACACCGGTGAATTGAATGATGAATGATAGGTGGTGGTCGGAGGGGCCGTTGGCGCAAATTGCAGCCACGCTTCTGTCAGTCTACCCCAGGGCAGCTGTGGCTATGAAAGTAGCTTACCACCACCAGGTGTGAATGATAGGTTCTACATGTAAAGCGACTTTGGGTACTTAGAAAAGCGCTATATAAATCCCAGTTATTATTATTATTATTATATCGCCAATTTTTAGCTTGACACATACAGAAATAAATAAGGTCAGGTTCTCAATAAAGCATCATGGTCTTGGGTTTGATCCTGAACTCGGAATCTTTTTGTGTGGAGTTTGCATGTTCTCCCCGTGACTGCGTGGGTTCCCCCTGGGTACTCTGGCTTCCTCCCACCTCCAAAGACATGCACCTGAGGATAGGTTGATTGGCAACACTAAATTGGCCCTAGTGTGTGAATGTTGTCTGTCTATCTGTGTTGGCCCTGCGATGAGGTGGCGACTTATCCAGGGTGTACCCCGCCTTCCGCCCGAATGCAGCGGAGATAGGCTCCAGCACCCCCCGCGACCCCGAAAGGGATAAGCGGTAGACGATGGATGGATGGAAGGTTTGATCACACTCCAACACAGTAGGTGGCGGCAATGCCCCTTAATTAACGTTGGTGCCGGCCGCGGAAGAAGAGCGTCTCTGATCCAGCATGCACAGCCCACGTGATCACAACAACGACAACGCGTGTGCTTGCAGCAAAGTGTAGTGATGTCGGCTGTGTGGAAGTATTTTAACCTAAACTCGGACAAAGACGTTGTCGCTAAATGCAACATTTGTCAGGCGCAAGTGTCCCGTGGAGGGACACAACCGGGAAGGTTCAATACAAGCAACCTCATCGCACATTTGAAAAAACACCACAAAAAAAGAACATGAGGATTTTCGCGAGAGCAGCAAGGCGAAGCAACAAAGCTCTGGCTCGCTTCAGCAACCCACGCTGGCCCGAAAGCTTTGCAAGACGTGACAAACTACCACGGGACAGCAAAAAGGCAATGGCCACAACAGAAAAGGTAGCCCAGTTTATTGTGCTTGATGACCAGCCCCTGTCGGTGGTGAGTAATTTCGGGTTTAAACGCTTAATGGAGCACCTCGAACCTCGCTACATTATTCCTAGCCGCCACTACATTGTAGACAAAACTATACTATCCAACATATGCTGACAGTAAAAAAATAACTGAAGTGAACTTTAAACATTTGACCTCGTTTTTTTTAAAATTGGATTTATTGAGGTTATTTTTCAGGGTCTTCTAATTTATTCTATTCAATTGTATAATTATGTTGGTATTAGTGGTTATTTTGCACTTGAAATATAACATTTTGTTTTTATTTTATTTTATTTTATTTGTTGAGGTAATACCAATAATAATGTTGAAGGTTAAAATTTATGTAACCAATTGGTTAATAATAAATGGGTCAGTTTTTCCTAGACCTACTCTTGCTGACTATTGTTTTCTGTTTTAACACTACAACATCAGTAACAGTAACATCACTTTATCAAGCCTTTTCTAACATTCTACACAACAAAATAAGGAATAAATATATGTATGATTCGTGCCTATATCGGTATCGGCCAATACTCAAGGCTACAATATCGGTATCGTATCGGAAGTGAAAAAGTTGTATCGGGACATCCCTAGTCATTACTATAACAATGCCAACAAGTCATGCTGTGTATTTGTCTTTTAAAGTGCATTACTGCCCCCTAGTGGGCCACTACATATTGAGTACAGTTCATGTGTACGACTGGCATGTCTTCACTTTCAGGATGACTACGTGGAGGCTCTGGGGCGGCTTCACCTCACGGTGTCGCGGGCATACCGGGTCAACCCGGAGATCAACTTCGAGGTGTTCATCCACAAAGTGGACGGCCTCTCGGACGACCACAAGATCGAGACCCAGCGGGACATCCATCAGAGAGCCAACGACGACCTGGCGGACGCGAGTTTGGAAAAGCTTCATCTCAGGTTCAGACTTATATCACAGTTGTACCTCGGTTTTCATTGGTAATCAATAGGGACGTACACCGAGTACCGGTATTTTTTGGTATGGGTTCCTGATTGTATCAGTGCAGTAGAACCGTTAAGATTCTGGACAAATGATACACGCGCTTTAGCTGCCGCCGCTACGAATGACAAAACACACTGTGAGGATCTGATAATTAGTCTGGAATAATTACAAATAAGGAAGCAACACCACACAAAAGTTTGTAACGACAATGTTTCCTTCTTAAAAGTCCCTCAGTTAGTTTGATTGATTGAGACTTTTATTAGTAGATTGCACAGTACAGTACATATTCCGTACAATTTGACCACTAAATGGTAACACCTGAATAAGTTTTTCAACTTGTTTAAGTCGGGGTCCACGTTAATCAGTTCATGGTACAAATATATACTATCAGCATAATACAGTCATCACACAAGTTAATCATCAGAGTATATACATTGAATTATTTACATTATTTACAATCCTTGGGGTGGGATGTGGAGGGGTTGGGGTGGGGGGGGGGGGGGGGGGGGGGTTAGGTTTGGTTGATATCAGCACTTCAGTCATCAACAATAATATCATCTGAGAAATGGACATTGAAACAGTGTAGGTCTGACTTGGTAGGATATGTACAGCGAGCAGTGAAAATAGTGAGTTCAGAAAGCATAAGAACAAGTATATACATTTGATTATCTACATATGATTATTTACAATCTGGGGAGGTGGGATGTGGTGGGGGGAGGGTGTTAGTCAAGGGTTGTAGTTGTCTGGAGGTGTTCTTTTGGTGCGGTTTTGAAGGAGGATAGAGATGCACTTTCTTTTACACCTTTTGGGAGTGCATTCCATATTGATGTGGCAGTGCCCTGTGGTACACACTATCCAGCTTGTGGAGACAACCAGCAGTAGCATTCTGCTTGTGCAGCCCTTTGAGACACTTGTGATTTAGGGCTATAAATAAACATTGATTGATTGATTGATGATGTACAACACATCTCCATAGTCAATAACAGGTAAAAAGGTAGTACCACGATACTATACTAGTCATCATCATCGGCGGTCACTCGAAGGGAGTATGACGTCCTCCTGGTAGGGGGGTATCCCTTTATGGAGGATGCCTGTGCGTGACTTTGTTTAACGTGAGGAGACTGGTGCACAGACAGTCACCACACGATCCTTGACAGAATCGGGTCAGAGTCCAGTGGCATGGAGTCCAAAACGACTGGGGACCCTTTTCTGCTGCAACCTTCATCCGCCATCGCAGCCGTTGTGACTAGGGATGTCCCGATCCGATATTTGGATCGGATCGGCCGCCGATATTTGCCAAAAAATGCGTATCGGCAAGGCATGGGAAAATGCCGATCCAGATCCAGTTTAAAAAAAACCCTCCGGTCCGTGTTTTCCAACGCACCGATTTAAATAATACATTCCACTTTTCTGCTGCTCCGTAATTTCCGTTCCGCATTTTCCAGCACACCTTCAACACATCCACACGTCTGTGGAATCTCACGCAGTTGCTTTTAGCTGCTGGCATTACACGACAGGCTCTTCTCACTCTTTCCTGTGTCTTCCTCTCACAGACAGCGAGTGCAACTTCTTACACACGTCACATACTGTCACGTCATACGTCACATACTGTCACGACATACGTCACATACTGTCACGTCATACGTCACATACTGTCACGACATACGTCACATACTGTCACGTCATACGTCACATACTGTCACGACATACGTCACATACTGTCACGTCATACGTCACATACTGTCACGTCATACGTCACATACTGTCACGTCATACGTCACATACGTATACGTCCTCACCGAGCAGAGAGGTAGCAGCATGGCTAACGTTAGCTGTGATGCTAGCGCAGCCGCTAAGGTGCGCGCCTGCTCAAACGTCCTCTGCGCACGGCAAATCTATGCCACGCACAAAATCAAAAAAAAAAAAAAAGTGCATAACAATTTTCGACACACGGACACGACAGAGAAAACCGTTTTCGTCATCATTGTTCAAATATTGTAATGTCTGTCGAGACGCTTATCTCCATTCGGTGCCACACGTCCACACCATCAAAATGCTGAGGCAAAAATTTCCAGATCAACACCGTCTGAAAAAATTAGTGATCTATTTAGTTGTGATTTCCTTCTCTGCATGAAAGTTTAAAAATAGCATATATTAATGCAGTATGAAGAAGAATATTTTAATGTAGACATGCAAGCCTTGAAAGAAAATGTTGAAAATCAAGACTACATTTCCTGCAAATGGGTGCATTTCTACCCTATATTTTAACTTTAGATTTATTCTCATATCAAACTCTTTTGGCTGTCTTTTTGGCACTTACATCCGGCGCCCCCCTCCACACCCCGGATTATAAATAATGTAAATAATCCAATGTGATTATCTTGTGTGATGACTGTATTATGATGATAGTATATATCTGATAGTATATATCTGTATCATGAATCAATTTTAAGCTACCCCAAGCTTATTGGGGTGTTACCATTTAGTGGTCAATTGTACGGAATATGTACTTCACTGTGCAACCTACTAATAAAAGTCTCAATCAATCAATCAAAACATTCAAAGCTAAGGCAAAATATCGAGATATATATCGTGTATCGCAATATGGCCTTAAAATATCGCAATATTAAAAAAAGGCCATATCGCCCAGCCCTAGTTTCAATGATGCCATTTCTGTTTGTCATGTATAATTTTGTCTATTTTGTGTTTATCCTTGAATAAACAGGTCAGTTTCTTGTTACCAACCATTGTGTATTATTCAAACTCCCCTAATTCAGCTGGCTAGTTGTTATCAAGAGTACTAAAACCCTTTTCAACATGATTCTGACAACTAAGTAGGCTAAATAACTTTAATACATGCTCGGATAGGCCAGTATCGGTCAGTATCGGTATCGGTCAGTATCGGTATCGGATCGGAAGTGCAAAAACAATATCGGTATCGGATCGGAAGTGCAAAAACCTGGATCGGGACATCCCTAGTTGTGACACTAATAGGGTTAGAAATCATCCTCCGCCTGTTCCACTGTTGAGGTCTTGGGTTATTTCCCCATAACTGGGCCCACATGGATGTGGGGGTGCCTTCTTCCGCCATCGCAGCTGTTGTGGTAGTTCTTACATCTACCCTCTTCCGCCTGCTACGCCGTTGAGGTCTTCACCGTATCCCTGGCTAGGGGGCAGTCAGGTACTAGGCCTTTGCCAAAGGCCACCTGGGGTAACAGTAGTAAAGGGCTTAACCTCCTAGTTAAGGCTGCAGCTAACGATTATTTTTCTATCGATTAATCTATAGATTATTTTTTCGATTAATCGGTTAATCTATAGATTATTTTTTTCGATTAATCTATAGATTATTTTTTTCGATTAATCTATAGATTATTTTTCCTTTTACCGATTATTTTTTTTATTTAAAATGAAGATGAAAAAATAAATGTAGGCCAGTTTTTTCAAAAGGCATGGCTTTTATTTACAAAAAAAAAAGTATGGCCACTCAGTCAACATTGACAACAACATGACAAAATATTCTGTAACAATGTAAACATTTAAAACTTTTAACATTTAACAAAATTAAAAGTAGCTTATTTGCTTTTTAATGTGCAAATATAAAAGTAAACATCCAGTGCAAATCTTAATATTCTGCAATAGTATAAGCATTTCAAAAGTAAAAAATTGCTTATTTTGCTTTAAATTGTGCAAAAATAAAGATAAACATCCAATACAAAAAAGTGCGAAACAAAATATTCTGTAACAGTGTAAACATTTCAACAAAAGTACAAGTATTGCTTATTTTTCTTAATAACACAACAATGATAGTATGATTAAAGTGAAAGTTAATTGTTCGTTTGTACATAGTATATGTAACTGTTAATGTTGTAAAAGGTATTTGCACAACTAATTAACGTTAGCGTTTGTGACACGTCTTGTACCGTGGGGTTCTTTCAGGACCGAAAGACTGAACGCCAGACGGCAATTTTTTAATTTTACACAAAGTATTTTCTCTTCCAACTCTTTTCTCTTTCTTTCCTCGCTTTTCAGCTCCTCTTCCTCGCTCGCTCGCTCGTCGTCCTCTGTATCTGTCTCTCCTCCTCTCTCGCTCCATGTCAGCTTCACTCTGGCTCCTTCCAGTCTCTCTTCCCTCTCTCTCTGCTGCTCCCCTTTTCTTCAGCGAGAGGAGATTGGATGATCGTGCCCAGGTGCGCGGATCGCGCACCTGGGCACGATTGCGGCGTCGCTCCCGGCGCGCCCCGCCTCGCCGCTCGCTCGCTGGCCCCGCCTCTCCACAGCGTTAAAGAGGAGCGCGTCTTTGTAAACACTGAACAGGCACGCCAAACGCTCCTCTCAGAGCGAAACGGTGCTTTAGTTTATGAATTTACAACGCAGATACAAATGACACATTCATGTTTTTGTGTAATGATGACAACGTATACTCACGCGGACGATTGACTAGTTGATGGTGATGGCAAGAACGCTGTCGGGTGTTTTCTTTTCAAATGTTCGTTCATAGCCGTTGTGCTGCTATGATAGGCCATTTCCGCTCGACACAGTGTGCATACAACAAAATTATTAGGCCGTTTATTGAAATACTCCCACACTTTTGACGACTTTTGGCGTGCTTTTTCCCCCTCGCTTGCACCCCTCGCATCGTCTGCTTTGCGCTCCGCCATGACGGTAGTGTGATGTAAATATGCGACGCGTCGACGCACAAAAACGGCATCGACGTATTCCCGTAACCGATGACGTCGACTATGTCGACGCGTCGTTTCAGCCTTACTCCTAGTGCCCCAAGACCCCATAGAGGAGCCTCCACTGCCGGATGCACTTTAACGTCATGCCCAGGACTATAGTAGTACCGGAATAGGGGCGGTATGGCGTAGTGGGTAGAGCGGCCGTGCCAGAAACCTGAGGGTTGCAGGTTCACTCCCCACCTCTTGACATCCAAATCGCTGCCGTTGTGTCCTTGGGCAGGACACTTCACCCTTGTCCCCGGTGCCGCTCACACTGGTGAATGAATGATGAATGAATGATAGGTGGCGGTCGGAGGGGCCGTAGGTGCAAACTGGCAGCCTCGCTTCCGTCAGTCTACCTCAGGGCAGCTGTGGCTATGAAAGTAGCTTACCACCACCAGGTGTGAATGAATGATGGGTTCTCACTTCTTTGTGAGCGCTTTGAGTATCTAATAATAGAAAAGCCCGTTATAAAATCTAATCCATTACTGTACAACCCTACTCAGACTATAATTGTTCAGTTAAAATGTGTAACCGTTGTATCCCTCGTCAAGTTGTTGTTGGTTCCCTTGCCTTAAATGAATGAGTGCAATACTTGAAGTGTTACTGCAAGATTCCTCTTGTAGCTTGTAATGAAGATGAACACTGTTATGTTAGCCATTGGTTGTTACATTCATCACATATTATGTATACTATAATATTTCAGCGTCAGTTCCTCACATGATGTCGTGACAAGCGGACACGAGTTTGGAAAAGCTTCATCTCAGGTGCAGTCTAACACGGGTGTTATTCAGACTTATATCACAGTTGTACCTCGGTTTTCATTGATAATCAATAGGGACGTACACCGAGTACCGGTATTTTTTGGTATGGGTTCCTGATTGTTTCAGTGCAGTAGAACCGTTAAGATTCTGGACAAATGATACGCGCGCTTTAGCTGCCGCCGCTACGAATGACAAAATGCACTGTGAGGATCTGATAATTAGTCTGGATTAATTACAAATAAGGAAGCAACACCACACAAAAGTTTAACAACAATGTGTCCTTCTTTAAAGTCCCTCCAGAGTTAGTGTTGAGGTGAACACGCTTTACTCAAGACTGCCGCGACTACGCTTCATCAATCGTTCTCCTCGCCATCTAGTAATCCACAGGCCATATTAATCCATTGAACAATTTAAGTACTATAATAATCAATCAACATACACCTTGCTTAAATGAACACCCACCTAACTAATTGATTGTATTGATTTATACGATATATTTGATAGGATTAGAGATGATAAATGCTTTAAAATGTAATATCGGAAATTATCGGTTTCAAAATTATCGGTATCAGTTTCAAAAAGTAAATTTTATGAGTTTTTAAAATGTTGCTGTGTACACGGACGTAGGGAGAAATACAGAGCGCCAACAAACCTTAAAGGCACTGCCTTTGCGTGCCGGCCCAGTCACATAATATCTACGGCTTTTCACACACACAAGTGAATGCAAAGCATACTTGGTCAACAGCCATACAGGTCACACTGAGGGTGGTCGTATAAGCAACTTTAACACTGTTACAAATATGCGCCACACTGTGAACTGTTGCGTTTTCGACCAGTTGTTCCTCCCAGGGAATTCAAGTCACAAGTCGCTCCCAAGCTCTTTACGACACTTAAAGCTGAGTTGAAAAACCACCAGAGACAGAATAGGTATTTTGTAATATATTTGCAAAGCTTTGCATATATATATATATATATATACATTGAGACCAGTCCAGCATAGAACATTCTATCACGCCACCAAGATGGTCTGCCCCCCAAAAAACCCTCTCCCCTCTTAAGTCCCTGGCAGTCATGTCTCTCTAGCCAAAACAAATGTCCATTATCTCTCCTTCTAGCATTCCTCATTCAAGGTTAAGCACACAGTTTTGCAGACAACCAAAAGACCACAATTGGAAGAAAAACACAAGCTGTTTTGTAATATGATTATGAAAATAAAAAGAAGTAACACTTAAATTCGGATATATGTAAATATCTGCCTCCGACAGAACCCACACCAAACAAGAATAACAAACACATTTCGGGAGAACATCCGCACCGTAACACAACATAAACACAACAAAACAAATACCCAGAACCCCTTGCAGCACTAACTCTTCCGGGACGCTACAATATACACCCCCCGCTACCCCCCAACCCCGCCCACCTCAACCTCCACATGCCCTCTCAGGGAGGGCATGTCCCAAATTCCAAGCTGCTGTTTTGAGGCATGTTAAAAAAAAATAATGCACTTTGTGACTTCAATGATAAATATGGCAGTGCCATGTTGGCATTTTTTGCCATAACTTGAGTTGATTTATTTTGGAAAACCTTGTTACATTGTTTAATGCATCCAGCGGGGCATCACAACAAAATTAGGCATAATAATGTGTCTGTATATATCGGTATCAGTTGATATCGGTAATTAAGAGTTGGACAATATCGGAATATCGGATATCGGCAAAAAAGCCGTTATCGAAAATCTCTAGATAGGATATATCATGTAAATAGAAAAAAACATAATTTAAATCCATTGCTTTGCTCCAAGTCCTTTCTTGAATTCAATAGTTTTTCACACATTCTCGATTAAAGTGTTGGCGCTCACAACTTTATTTGGCGCCATGGTGGCTTATTTTGTAATTAAATGAATTAATTCAAAAAAGCTGAGACAGAGTCACCAACACATGGAATTCTTTGTTGGGCACTTGATTGCGTGGAAGGATACGACATACTTGCCAACCCTCCCGATTTTTCCGGGAGACTCCCGAAATACAGCGCCTCTCCCAAAACCTCCCGGAACAAATATTCTCCCGAAAATCTCCCAATTTTCAGCCGGAGCTGGAGGCCACGCCCCCTCCAGCTCCATGGGGACCTGAGTGAGGACAGCCTTTTTTCACTACGGGAGGACAACAGGGTGACAAGAACTAAATCATCCAGACTAGAGATACATTGTATGATTATGTTTATCTTACCTAAAAATAAATAGATATTTATTAATAAAAAAAAATAAATAAAAAAAAATAAATTTTTACTATATTTTGCTAAAAACATCAAAATTAATTGTATTTTTATTTTTATTTTTTCTGACTCCTTATTACATCCAGCCATAGAATTTTACATTAAAATAAACATATTTGAAATAATTAATTTTAAATTATCATAATTCATTTAAAATGACCATATTTAATTATTAAAATAATTGCTTGTTTATCAACAACTTTAGCATTTTATTCACTACATTTTGAAGCTCTCAGAAGCCAAGTTATGTTATATTCCTTAATATTTATTTATGCAAGTTTGAAGTATCAATTATCCAAACACAGTTTTGTTTGCATATTTTCAGGATGTAGAGATATATATATGTGTGTGTGTGTATGAAATACTTGACTTGGTGAATTCTAGCTGTCAATATACTCCTCCCCTCTTAGCCACGCCCCCACCCCCCCACCTCCCGAAATCGGAGGTCTCAAGGTTGGCAAGTATGGGATACGAGCTAGTTAGTTTTTCATCGTACGATAACTTAGAAGATATACAAAAAAACGGGGCTAGATTTCTGTCAAAAACCGAATCATACAAAAAAACACAAAAGCAGGTACCAATGGGTAAGAAAAGTTGGTTTTGCGTAGATGGTCCCTTTGAACGTTAGTCATTTGCTTCCTCCTCTCTGTGGTGGATGAATTATAGGCATTGTAAGTTAAAGGGGAACATTATCACAATTTCAGAAGGGTTAAAACCATTAAAAATCAGTTCCCAGTGGCTTATTTTATTTTTCGAAGTTTTTTTCAAAATTTTACTCATCACGCAATATCCCTAAAAAAAGATTCAAAGTGCCTGATTTTAACCATCGTTATATACACCTGTCCATTTTCCTGTGACGTCACACAGTGATGCCAATACAAACAAACATGGCGGTTAGAACGGCAAAGTATAGCGACATTAGCTCGGATTCAGACTCGGATTTCAGCGGCTTAAGCGATTCAACAGATTATGCATGTATTGAAACGGATGGTTGTAGTGTGGAGGCAGGTAGCGAAAACGAAATTGAAGAAGAAACTGAAGCTATTGAGCCATATCGATTTGAACCGTATGCAAGCGAAACCGACGAAAACGACACGACAGCCAGCGACACGGGAGAAAGCGAGGACGAATTCGGCGATCGCCTTCTAACCAACGATTGGTATGTGTTTGTTTGGCATTAAAGGAAACTAACAACTATGAACTAGGTTTACAGCATATGAAATACATTTGGCAACAACATGCACTTTGAGAGTGCAGACAGCCCAGTTTTCATCAATTAATATATTCTGTAGACATACCCTCATCCGCTCTCTTTCCTGAAAGCTGATCCGTCCAGTCCAGTTGGAAATGCATCTGCTTTGAGTGTCGCAGGATATCCACACATTCTTGCCATCTCTGTCGTAGCATAGCTTTCGTCGGTAAAGTGTGCGGAACAAACGTCCAATTTCTTGCCACTTTCACATCTTTGGGCCACTGGTGCAACTTGAATCCGTCCCTGTTCGTGTTGTTACACCCTCCGACAACACACCGACGAGGCATGATGTCTCCAAGGTATGGAAAACAGTCGAAAAAAACGGAAAATAACAGAGCTGATTTGACTCGGTGTTTGAGAAAATGGCGGATTGCTTCCCGATGTGACGTCATGTTGTGACGTCATCGCTCCGAGAGCGAATAATAGAAAGGCGTTTAATTCGCCAAAATTCACCCATTTAGAGTTCGAAAATCGGTTAAAAAAATATATGGTCTTTTTTCTGCAACATCAAGGTACCGTATTTTCCGCACTATAAGGCGCACCGGATTATTAGCCGCACCTTCTATGAATTACATATTTCATAATTTTGTCCACCAATAAGCCGCCCCGGACTAAAAGCCGCGCCTACGCTGCGCTAAAGTGAATGTCAAAAAAACGCTGCGCTAAAGTGAATGTCAAAAAAACAGTCAGATAGTTCAGTCAAACTTTAATAATATATTGAAAACCAGCGTTCTAACAACTCTGTCCCAAAATGTACGCAAATGTGCAATCACAAACATAGTAAAATTCAAAATGGTGTAGAACAATAGCAACATAATGTTGCTCGAACGTTAATGTCACAACACACAAAATAAACATAGCGCTCACCTTCTGAAGTTATTCTTCATTCGTAAATCCTTCGAATTCTTCGTCTTCGGTGTCCGAATTGAAAAGTTGGGCGAATACGGGATCCAAAATGGCCGGTTCCGTCTCGTCGAAGTCACCGGAGTCAGTGTCACTGTTGTCCAGCAGTTCTGTGAATCCTGCCTTCCGGAAAGGTCGGACCACAGTTGTGACCGAAACTATCTGCCCAGGCATTTACGATCCACTGGCAGATGTTGGCGTATGTCGACCGGCGCTATCTGCCCGTCTTAGTGAAGGTGTGTTCGCCTTCGGAGCTGTGTGAAAAAAGCCACCCGGCCTCTTCGCGTAAACTTCCCTTAACCACTCGCTCATCTTTTCTTCATCCATCCATCCCTTCGAGTTAGCTTTTATGATGACGCCGGCTGGAAAGGTCTCTTTTGGATGGGTGGAAGTTAGCATGGCAAGCTAGAACCACAGTGAAGGATGACTTCTCATTCCCTGTGGAGCGAATATTCACCGTACGTGCTCCCGTTCCACAGTGCGGTTCAGTTGCTGTGAAATACGGTAGTAATCCGTGTGCGGATGGAGAGATTGCGTCTTTTTATGAACCGGATCGTTTTGTAGGAGCCATTTTGTGGTCTTTACAGATGTAAACAGGAAATGAAACGTACGGTGATATCCGCGCGTTTTTTCTTCTTCTTCCGGGGGCGGGTGAAGCGCTTCCTGTTCTATGGGGGCGGGTGAAGCGCTTCCTGTTCTATGGGGGCGAGTGCTTTCCTTGGCGGTTGCTTGCGTAGAAGAAGAAGCGCTTCCTGTTCTACCGGGAAAAAAGATGGCGGCTGTTTACCGAAGTTGCGAGACCGAAACTTTATGAAAATGAATCGTAATAAAGCGCACCGGGTTATTAGGCGCACTGTCAGCTTTTGAGAAAAATTGTGGTTTTTAGGTGCGCCTTATAGTGCGGAAAATACGGTATATATTGACGCTTACATAGGTCTGGTGATAATGTTCCCCTTAAATATAGAAAGTCTAAAACAGTAACTAACATCAAGAGCTTGTAGAATAACCGCACTATACCACGGGTGACAGTAGATGACAATAACATGTATTACTACCCGATGTGAGTAACATTACTAATGAAGCTTTTCAGGAAGTGAGAGGTGTGATCTGCTTCCTCACTTCTTTCTTCCTGTCCTTCTTTTGTAACTCAGTTTTTACTTGACGAGCATTTACGACCACTCCATTTTCGAGGCCTTCAGCAAGGTGGTGCAGAAGCTCATCCCCCAGCTGCCCACGCTGGAGAACCTGCTGAACATCTTCATTAGCGTGAGTAAAAAGCGCCGCCGCCGTCGCTCCCTCGCTCGCTCACACCGCTCCTTTTTCCCCGTCCAGAATTCAGGAATCGAGAAGGCCTTCCTGTTCGACGTGGTGAGTAAGATCTACATCGCCACAGACAGTTCCCCCGTGGACATGCAGTCCTACGAGCTGTGCTGCGACATGATCGACGTGGTTATCGACGTCTCCTGCATCTACGGGTCAGTTCCCGGCGTGCTAACGGAGCGTGTGGCGACAATAGAAAGATCCCCCTCAGGTTGAATTAATCACACGATTGCGGTTCTAGCCTGAGGGAGGACGGCAGCGGCAGCGCTTACGACAAGGAGTCCATGGCCATCATCAAGCTCAACAACACCACCGTGCTCTACCTGAAGGAGGTCACCAAGTTCCTGGCGCTCGTCTGCATACTGAGAGAGGAAAGCTTTGAGCGCAAAGGTAAGTCTCTAAAATTGAAGTTTGCATAAAATGCCATGTCTATTTTCACGGTTATATATTATGAAACACCATATTTGTTACGGTATTTCCTCAAAGGGTGGTTTCTCCACTAATAGACGCATCTTCTAATTGCCAGAAGCATCTTTTCAATTATGGAACCAATTTGAATTGTTTTCAATCAAAATACATTTAACAATTTGTTTAATTGGACTATTGAATTATTACCAGCGAATTATTGGAGTAGTATTATTTATGGATTTCCATTTTGAACAACAGGAAGTGAACATTAAAGAAGCTCTGCTTCATTCAACTCGTTTTCAGACATGTTGTAATGTATTGTAACTGTATGCATGTTTGGAAAAAAAACATAAACCACCATGTACATATATAAAAGTTTATTTTTAGTATTTAGTAGAATAACTGATAAAAAAAAAAACCGCATGTATAATTTATTTTAATTGAACTAATATGTTATAATTGTATTAAAATATAATTTAATGTTGAATATATATTTGAAAAGAAATCATTTAAAAAAATATGCAATGTAGTCAAATGTATATTAAAAATGCTTTTGTACTTGGACTAATAAATGAGCTATGTAAAATACAATTCTTTTAAATATATTGAAATATTATATGATTTCAGTATCTACTGAAATAATTGTATTTTAATGTAAGTTTAATTTATTTTAAATTATCTAGTTAGTAAGTTAGTATATTTAAATAAAATTAATGTTCTGTATTGAGAAAAAAAAGTAATATAGTAAAATAATATTAAATAATAATAAATAAAAAATGCACTTGTAAATATACAATTTATTTAATTGGATTAATAAATGATCAGTGGAGGATAATATTTAAAAAAAATATTTCAGTATTTTACTTAAGCAATTTATTTAAATTATAATGTAAAATATACATCATTTTTTGTTTCAAGTATAATTTATTTCATGAGACGAGCAAGTTATCATATTTGAATACAATATAATTTAATGCTTTGTATTGAAAAAAAAAAGTAATATCGTAAAATAATATTAAAACATTTAATTTGTGTATATACAATTTATTTCTTTAGACTAATAGATAGGATCTGATCATTAGTCCAATTAAATAAATGTACATGTTTGTTTAACTGAACAAGTAAGTTGTCATATTTTTATATCATAAAATGTATTGTTCTGTATTGGGAATATATAAAATATAGTAAATACTCTTTTGTTAATGTATTTGTACTTAGTCCCAATTTATTTCACAGGCTCACAATATGTTTTAGATGTATATAATTTTTATTACTTTTTTAGTATTTACCGGAAAGCATCAATAAATAATAGAAATCCTAAACAATTTTTTAAAAATTGTTATAAAGTAAGGCATTTTAAATATAAGTACAATTGATGTAATTAGACTGCTAAGTTATTATATTTAATGATTATATAATTTAAAAAATAGTGTTTACTTGAAGAAATTATGATTTACTCTTAAACCAAATTTGTACAAATATAGAATTTTTACTCTTAATAGACACAAGGTGCCCCCCCCCCCCCCCCCCCCCCACATTTTTTTTTTGTAATTCCCCTCAAATGTAATCTTTTCCTGTAATTCATACACGTACTTAAATGGACAAAATGTTTTAAAACTTGAATTTGAACCACTGTTTAATTACAGAGTAAAAGCATGCTGCAAGAAGCACTAATTTCACCTATTTGGGTTAAAAATGTTTTTTGCAAACCAGTAATTATAGTCTGCAAATGATGTGTTGTTGTTGCGTGTCGGTGCTGTCAAGAGCTCGGCAGAGTAACCGTGTAATACTCTTCCATATCAGTAGGTGGCAGCCGGTAGCTAATTGCTTTGTAGATGTCGGAAACAGCGGGAGGCAGTGTGCAGGTAAAAAGGTGTCTAATGCTTAAACCAAAAATAAACAAAAGGTGAGTGCACCCTAAGAAAAGGAATTGAAGCTTAGGGAAGGCTATGCAGAACAAAACTAAAACTGAACTGGCTGCAAAGTAATTAAAAACAGAATGCTGGATGACAGCAAAGACTTACTGTGGAGCAAATACGGCGTCCACAATATACATCCGAACATGACATGACAACCAACAATGTCCCCACATAGAAGGATAAAAACAACTGAAATATTCTTGATTACTAAGTAGATGCAGGAAATATCGCTCAAAGGAAGACATGAAACTGCTACAAGAAAATACCAAAAAAAGAGAAAAAGCCACCAAAATAAAACACTACACACAGGAAAACAGCAAAAAAGTCCAAATAAGTCATGGTGTGATGTGACAGGTGGTGACAGTACACCTACTTTGAGACAAGAGCTATAGTGATGCATGCTTGGTTATGCTTTAAAGTCATATCCAACAATTGCGACAACGACTTTTTACTGTCAACTGAGTTTCGTTTTTTAATGATTTCTGCTGGTGATGTGCTTCCGGATTTTTCCCAACGCAAAAAATGTGCCTCGGCTCAAAAAAGGTTGAAAAACACTGGTTTAACCATTTAGCTTTCCAATGTGGAAGAGCAGTGAATGAATTCATATACTTAACATTTTACTTTGTCGTTGTAGTTGTTGTCCGTATGGTAGGGGTGTAACGGTACACAGAAATTTCGGTTCGGTTCGTACCTCGGTTTAGAGGTCACGGTTCGGTTCATTTTCGGTACAGTAAGAAAATAACAAAAATATACATTTTTGGGTTATTTATTTACCAAATTTGCAAGATCTTCCACCAAAAATATTTTTCTTAGTGGAATATTTGATGTGAAGTAATGGGAACCTTGGATAGGTCAATAATTCATATTAACTTTTATTTTGATTCAATATTATGAATGGCGTCACATTAGTGCCAAAAATCCGAGCGCATAAAAACTGTTATCGCGCGCTGATTCTCCACTTCGTGCGCGCGCGCGACACCCTTTTGCGCGCGCGTGGTGCCTTTCTGTGCGTGCGCGGTGCCTTTCTGCGCGCGCGCGCGCGACGCCTTTCTGCGCGCTCTCTGTGTACTCCTGGCATCTCTCCTCGCGCTGTCATGTTTCTTTTTGGCACTTTGGGGGCGGGTATGCTTAGACGGCCCCTTCTTTCTGATTGGTCAGGCGAAAAATGCTGAAAAATGCTCAGAGCCAATCAGAAGTATAGCAGGGCGGGTCATCGTCAATATGTATCAAGATTTACGGAGGAAGAAGTGGATAAAAAAATGTCGCGCGCTGATGAAGGTTATTTCATACCACATAAACACAATACAGGGTAATACAAAATGTGACCCAAATAAATAATAAGACAACAAACACCATAATCACATCTTTCAGCCAGAACTGGTCCACCAGCAATAACATCCAACCATAACATTATTTTATATTTTCACTTCTTCTTGAACATTTGTTTTCTAATTTATGGAATTTCTTTTGATTCAGCCATAAAATTAATGAAATAATCTTTGAATTTTGTTTTTAAAATGTTAAAAATAGCCTTTTAATAATGTATTCTGAAACAGTTTAAAATAATCAGAGAACTGACTAACACTGTTTTTTTTTTAAAGCGAAAGAGGTAATTTCAACAGGTACAGCATCCTATGTCATATCTATATGTAATAAGATTTGTAACAAAGCAAACCGTTTGTAAATTGGTCGAAAATCGAGCAAGTTATGGTAATTTAATTAGTACATGTACCGTTGACATCAATGTAATGATTGAGGCTAGATGTCCGAGGTAAGATGGCTACAACGTTGCTACGCTGGAGAATGATTGGTCATATGAAAAATGCTCACAGCCAATCAGAAAGGAGGGGCCGTCTAAGCATACCCGCCCCCAAAGTGCCAAAAAGAAACATGACAGCGCGAGGAGAGATGCCAGGAGTACACAGAGACAGCGCAGAAAGGCGTCGCGCGCGCGCAGAAAGGCACCGCGCGCGCGCAAAAAGGCACCACGCATGCGCAAAAGGGTGTTGCGCGCGCACGAAGTGGAGAATCAGCGCGCGATAACAGTTTTTATGCGCTCAGATTTTTGGCACTAATGTGACGCCATAATTATGTTTTGAGCAATGACAGTTTGAAAGAAAAAAAAACAGCTTTGTTTTATTAGTCAACATTGCAACTTTTTCTGAATTACATTTAACCTTTAAGCTTTTTTATTTCACTTTTGTTATGTTTTTGTTTATTTGAATAGTATTTTTAGAATGTGCCGTGGGCCTTTAAAACATTAGCTGTGGGCCGCAAATGGCCTCCGGGGCACACTTTTGACACCCCTGCTATAGATAATAAAAAATTAAATGTGATAAATCTATGGATAAAAAGCAGAGCCTGGCGACGCATGCACGTTTATCATAACTCTCTTGCTCTTTCTCTGTCTCTGCCCCTCCCAATTGTTTTGTTTTTAACCCCTTCTTAACCCTGAACGTACATTGAAAATACACGCAACCCTAACTCAAAATGCCGGACATTTGAGGCATTTAAGAAACTCTGCAAAAGAGGACATGTCCGGTGAAAAGAGGACGTATGGTCAGTCTATCCTAGCCCGTTAGCTGCTAGCATGCCGTGTGTTGTGCCTCGGTGTGCATTGTTTACACAACGTGCGTTACGCTACTTAATATGTCCGTGTGGAAACTCTGTGCGAACCGGAACCCCCGTACCGAAACGGTTCAATACAAATACACGTACCGTTACACCCCTACCGAATGGATGTGAAATGGTCTTAAATTATTTTCAAGATGGTCTTAAAAAAGTCTTAAATTTGAGCTGTTGAGACCCTGATAAATGTATGGCACATGCCGGAAGGTCTGGTAACCGCCAAACAGCCAAATCAGGGCTTTTATAGCCACAAATGTGCAGCTTGTCACCAGTTTCCCTCTGCTCCGTCAGGCTTGATAGATTACAACTTCCACTGTTTCCGGAAGGCCATCCACGAAGTATTTGAGGTGGGCGTTTCCACGCAGCGCCCGGTCGGGACGCAGCCCCTGGGCTCGCCATGCAACAAGGCAGTGGCGCTCAACGGCACGCCGCGCAACACTGTGTAGGCTCTCGGACGCAAGAAGAGGGCGAAGGAAGGAAGGAAGGATGGATGGAACACTCTAGAAGGACCAGGGGGGAGACTTTCACTGTCTTTAACCCCCAACACCACTCAAGTGGCCAAAGGACTGAAGGGGAGGAGCCAGGACTAAAATTGCAACCTAGACTTAGGAAGGACTCTTTCTTTGGACAATAGCTGCAGGTCCGATGGAGGGACCAACGGTCAGTGCAAGTCATGCACACACTCAGAAGAAAAACTCAACAAAAAGAAGGACGGTCACTCTGGAAGATGACCTATAGGAAGCTTGTCTGCAGCAACCAGCTCGCTCTCAGCACCTCTCACCTCACCCCTATGCTGCCCGGACCGTGGTCTCACTCGTCTCAAGGGAAGCACCCTCAAGGGATCGCGTGTGTGTGTGTGTGTGCGTTTGCGTGTGTGTGTGTGTGTGTGTGTGTGTGTCGTAATGCTGAAAGAAGGTTTACAGAGACTCACTGTCCCTCTTCTTAATAAAACCTAATAATACTATGATTTATTGTGTGAACATGTTTGCTTACACCACGCCACGTTTCGCATTGTAGATTTTCTTTTTACGAACCAAACCAGTCACCTTAAAAACTGTGACGTATGATTGAATGAATGTGCTGTGACAACATGACGTGTGAAAATAAAACCGCTAAACCACTTTTTTTTGGGCAGTCTTTTTTTTTTTTTAATGTGAACCATCCATGCACAAAACATCCACGTAATGATGCCAATACATTATTAATAGAGATGTCCGATAACGGCTTTTTTTTTGCCAATATCCGATATTCCGATTGTGGAGGTCTTGCTTCTCTGGGTTGTTTGGACCACCAGTCACCGACATCACCACTCCTTTTCAGGGTTAACCATGTTTATTTTACAATAAACGTGTTAGATCGTGCAAAGTCTTTGTGTGCTTTCAGGCAAATGTTTCCTTTTTCCTGGACCGAGCACATGAATGGTTTTCCTTCAGAGTCGTCTGTCTTGCTCTCGCTCCTCTCGTGCTTCGCCAACCGCCATCAACAACAACCCCCTTCTCCTTCCCGACTGCTGCCTTTAACAGAGCGACAGGTGATCAGACAAACACTCTCAGCTGTGTCATCTATGCACCTGTGGCTAATCTCGAAGCCGGTCCTGGCACATCCCACTTTGCTGCAAGTCCGCAGGCCACGCCCCCCACACCGATATTGTCCAACTCTTATTTACCGATTCCGATATCAACCGATACAGATATGCACGGTCGTAGAATTAACACATTATTATGCCTAATTTTGTTGTGATGCCCCGCTGGATGCATCAAACAATGTAACAAGGTTTTACAAAATAAATCAACTCAAGTTATGGCAAAAAAATGCCAACATGGCACTGCCATATTTATTATTGAAGTCACAAAGTGCATTATTTTTTTTTAACATGCCTCAAGACAGCAGCTTGGAATTTGGGACATGCTCTCCCTGAGAGAGCATGAGGAGGTTGAGGTGGGTGTGTGTGTGTTGCGTTTTACTAAGGGAGATGACGGCAACAGACACTAGGGGATGGTAATGTTCAATCATATATATACATATAGTTAAAACATATATATAATAATAAACAAAACTAGAAAAACTATAGAATGGTGTGTGACAAAATCCAAGAGTGTATGTGTGTGACTATGTGTGTAGATTAGCTGTTGAGTGTTACCGTAAATGTTGAATGAGGAAGCAGACAAAACCAAAGAGGGCAACGCAGAAGGGATCCGAGATCCGCGTGAGGTCCGTGGGGCAGAGAGAGGCGTCAAGAGTCCGGGGCGAGCGAGTAGTCGAGGAACGAGGGAGGCAGTCAGAGTCCAGAGGGAGATCCAGGGAGAAGTGAGACGCACATCTCACTTTCAGGGCGACGGAGGGTAGGTACACCATCGCAAGGATCTTCGGGTCCACTGGTCCTTATGCTGCTTGTCTGATTAGACCCAGGTGCGCTGATAGCAGATTGTCTCCGGCTGCGGCGTCTGTTCAATCTGAATCATATGAAAACTGAAGCATTTTTTTCCCCCCACAAAAGACAAAGTAAATCCAATTCATCTGTTTCAGATATTTAAAAAATGTAAACACTTTTATAGGGAATAGTTACAAATGCATACACTACATTTTGATGTGAATTATTGCAATTTACCATATTTTTTATTTTGATTTTTTAAATTTAATAAAATGCATTAAAAAATGCATACACTATATTTTGATGTGAATTATTGCAATTTACCATATTTTTCTTAAATTGTATTTTTTTTAAATCTAATAAAATGCATTAAAAAATGCATACACTACATTTTGATGCGAGTTATTGCAATTTACCATATATATTTTTTATTTTATATTTTTAATCAAATAAAATGCATGAAAAAAAATGCATACACTACATTTTGATGTGAATTATTGCAATTTACCATATTTGTATTTTATTTTATTTAAAAAAAAAATCTAATAAAATGCATTAAAAAATGCGTACACTACATTTTGGTGTGAATTATTGCAATTTACCATATTTTTTATTTTTATTTTTTAAATTTAATAAAATGCATTAAAAAATGCGTACACTACATTTTGGTGTGAATTATTGCAATTTACCATATTTTTCTTAAATTGTATTTTTTTTAAATCTAATAAAATGCATTAAAAAATGCATACACTATATTTTGATGTGAATTATTGCAATTTACCATATTTTTCTTAAATTGTATTTTTTTTTAAATCTAATAAAATGCATTAAAAAATGCATACACTACATTTTGATGCGAGTTATTGCAATTTACCATATATATTTTTTATTTTATATTTTTAATCAAATAAAATGCATGAAAAAAATGCATACACTACATTTTGATGTGAATTATTGCAATTTACCATATTTTTATTTTATTTTATTTTAAAAAAAAATCTAATAAAATGCATTAAAAAATGCGTACACTACATTTTGGTGTGAATTATTGCAATTTACCATATTTTTCTTAAATTGTATTTTTTTAAAATCTAATAAAATGCATTAAAAAATGCATACACTATATTTTGATGTGAATTATTGCAATTTACCATATTTTTCTTAAATTGTATTTTTTTTTTATCTAATAAAATGCATTAAAAATGCATACACTACATTTTGATGCGAGTTATTGTAATTTACCATATATATTTTTTATTTTATATTTTTAATCAAATAAAATGCATGAAAAAAATGCATACACTACATTTTGATGTGAATTATTGCAATTTACCATATTTTTATTTTATTTTATTTAAAAAAAAATCTAATAAAATGCATAAAAAATGCGTACACTGCATTTTGGTATGAATTATTGCAATTTACCATATTTTTTATTTTTATTTTTTAAATTTAATAAAATGCATTAAAAAATGCATACACTATATTTTGATGTGAATTATTGCAATTTACCATATTTTTCTTAAATTGTATTTTTTTTTTTAATCTAATAAAATGCATTAAAAAATGCATACACTACATTTTGATGCGAGTTATTGCAATTTACCATATATATTTTTTATTTTATATTTTTAATCAAATAAAATGCATGAAAAAAATGCATACACTACATTTTGATGTGAATTATTGCAATTTACCATATTTTTATTTTATTTTATTTAAAAAAAAATCTAATAAAATGCATTAAAAAATGCGTACACTACATTTTGGTATGAATTATTGCAATTTACCATATTTTTTATTTTTATTTTTAAATTTAATAAAATGCATTAAAAAATGCATACACTATATTTTGATGTGAATTATTGCAATTTACCATATTTTTCTTAAATTGTATTTTTTTTTAAATCTAATAAAATGCATTAAAAAATACATACACTATATTTTGATGTGAATTATTGCAATTTACCATATTTTTCTTAAATTGTATTTTTTTTTAATCTAATAAAATGCATTAAAAAATGCATACACTACATTTTGATGCGAGTTATTGCAATTTACCATATATATTTTTTATTTTATATTTTTAATCAAATAAGATGCATGAAAAAAATGCATACACTACATTTTGATGTGAATTATTGCAATTTACCATATTTTTATTTTATTTTATTTAAAAAAAAATCTAATAAAATGCATTAAAAAATGCGTACACTACATTTTGGTATGAATTATTGCAATTTACCATATTTTTTATTTTTATTTTTTAAATCTAATAAAATGCATTAAAAAATGCATACACTATATTTTGATGTGAATTATTGCAATTTACCATATTTTTCTTAAATTGTATTTTTTTTTTATCTAATAAAATGCATTAAAAATGCATACACTACATTTTGATGCGAGTTATTGTAATTTACCATATATATTTTTTATTTTATATTTTTAATCAAATAAAATGCATGAAAAAAATGCATACACTACATTTTGATGTGAATTATTGCAATTTACCATATTTTTATTTTATTTTATTTAAAAAAAAATCTAATAAAATGCATAAAAAATGCGTACACTGCATTTTGGTATGAATTATTGCAATTTACCATATTTTTTATTTTTATTTTTTAAATTTAATAAAATGCATTAAAAAATGCATACACTATATTTTGATGTGAATTATTGCAATTTACCATATTTTTCTTAAATTGTATTTTTTTTTTTAATCTAATAAAATGCATTAAAAAATGCATACACTACATTTTGATGCGAGTTATTGCAATTTACCATATATATTTTTTATTTTATATTTTTAATCAAATAAAATGCATGAAAAAAATGCATACACTACATTTTGATGTGAATTATTGCAATTTACCATATTTTTATTTTATTTTATTTAAAAAAAAATCTAATAAAATGCATTAAAAAATGCGTACACTACATTTTGGTATGAATTATTGCAATTTACCATATTTTTTATTTTTATTTTTAAATTTAATAAAATGCATTAAAAAATGCATACACTATATTTTGATGTGAATTATTGCAATTTACCATATTTTTCTTAAATTGTATTTTTTTTTAAATCTAATAAAATGCATTAAAAAATACATACACTATATTTTGATGTGAATTATTGCAATTTACCATATTTTTCTTAAATTGTATTTTTTTTTAATCTAATAAAATGCATTAAAAAATGCATACACTACATTTTGATGCGAGTTATTGCAATTTACCATATATATTTTTTATTTTATATTTTTAATCAAATAAGATGCATGAAAAAAATGCATACACTACATTTTGATGTGAATTATTGCAATTTACCATATTTTTATTTTATTTTATTTAAAAAAAAATCTAATAAAATGCATTAAAAAATGCGTACACTACATTTTGGTATGAATTATTGCAATTTACCATATTTTTTATTTTTATTTTTTAAATCTAATAAAATGCATTAAAAAATGCATACACTATATTTTGATGTGAATTATTGCAATTTACCATATTTTTCTTAAATTGTATTTTTTTTTTATCTAATAAAATGCATTAAAAATGCATACACTACATTTTGATGCGAGTTATTGTAATTTACCATATATATTTTTTATTTTATATTTTTAATCAAATAAAATGCATGAAAAAAATGCATACACTACATTTTGATGTGAATTATTGCAATTTACCATATTTTTATTTTATTTTATTTAAAAAAAAATCTAATAAAATGCATAAAAAATGCGTACACTGCATTTTGGTATGAATTATTGCAATTTACCATATTTTTTATTTTTATTTTTTAAATTTAATAAAATGCATTAAAAAATGCATACACTATATTTTGATGTGAATTATTGCAATTTACCATATTTTTCTTAAATTGTATTTTTTTTTTTAATCTAATAAAATGCATTAAAAAATGCATACACTACATTTTGATGCGAGTTATTGCAATTTACCATATATATTTTTTATTTTATATTTTTAATCAAATAAAATGCATGAAAAAAATGCATACACTACATTTTGATGTGAATTATTGCAATTTACCATATTTTTATTTTATTTTATTTAAAAAAAAATCTAATAAAATGCATTAAAAAATGCGTACACTACATTTTGGTATGAATTATTGCAATTTACCATATTTTTTATTTTTATTTTTAAATTTAATAAAATGCATTAAAAAATGCATACACTATATTTTGATGTGAATTATTGCAATTTACCATATTTTTCTTAAATTGTATTTTTTTTTAAATCTAATAAAATGCATTAAAAAATACATACACTATATTTTGATGTGAATTATTGCAATTTACCATATTTTTCTTAAATTGTATTTTTTTTTAATCTAATAAAATGCATTAAAAAATGCATACACTACATTTTGATGCGAGTTATTGCAATTTACCATATATATTTTTTATTTTATATTTTTAATCAAATAAGATGCATGAAAAAAATGCATACACTACATTTTGATGTGAATTATTGCAATTTACCATATTTTTATTTTATTTTATTTAAAAAAAAATCTAATAAAATGCATTAAAAAATGCGTACACTACATTTTGGTATGAATTATTGCAATTTACCATATTTTTTATTTTTATTTTTTAAATTTAATAAAATGCATTAAAAAATGCATACACTATATTTTGATGTGAATTATTGCAATTTACCATATTTTTCTTAAATTGTATTTTTTTTAAATCTAATAAAATGCATTAAAAAATGCATACACTACATTTTGATGTGAATTATTGCAATTTACCATATTTTTATTTTATTTTATTTAAAAAAAAATCTAATAAAATGCATTAAAAAATGCGTACACTACATTTTGGTATGAATTATTGCAATTTACCATATTTTTTATTTTTATTTTTTAAATTTAATAAAATGCATTAAAAAATGCATACACTATATTTTGATGTGAATTATTGCAATTTACCATATTTTTCTTAAATTGTATTTTTTTTAAAATCTAATAAAATGCATTAAAAATGCATACACTACATTTTGATGCGAGTTATTGCAATTTACCATATATATTTTTTTATTTTATATTTTTAATCAAATAAAATGCATGAAAAAATGCATACACTACATTTTGATGTGAATTATTGCAATTTACCATATTTTTATTTTATTTTATTTAAAAAAAAAATCTAATAAAATGCATAAAAAAATGCGTACACTACATTTTGGTGTGAATTATTGCAATTTACCATATTTTTTATTTTTATTTTTTAAATTTAATAAAATGCATTAAAAAATGCGTACACTACATTTTGGTGTGAATTATTGCAATTTACCATATTTTTTATTTATTTTATTTTTTTTAAATTTAATAAAATGCATTAAAAAATGCATACACTATATTTTGATGTGAATTATTGCAATTTACCATATTTTTCTTAAATTGTATTTTTTTTTATCTAATAAAATGCATTAGAAAATGCATACACTACATTTTGATGCGAGTTATCGCAATTGACCATATATATTTTTTTATTTTATATTTTTAATCAAATAAAATGCATAAAAAAATGCATACACTACATTTTGGTGTGAATTATTGCAATTTACCATATTTTTATTTTATTTTTTAAAACCTCTAATAAAATGCATTAAAAAATGCGTACACTACATTTTGGTGTGAATTATTGCAATTTACCATATTTTAAATTGTTTTTATTTTTTAAAAATCTAATAAAATGCATTTAAAAAATGGTGTAATAATAGTATTCACTGTTAGAAGCGCCCCCATGGGGCCAAACATAACTGCCATGTGGCCCTCAGTGAAAACCACTTTGACACTGTCCCTAATGAAGTGGCCTGTGGTACTGGCCACTAGATGGCGGTGTAGGACCGTTTTAAGAGTTTGACCTGCGCTCCTAAAAAATGTTTGCACTTTGAGCATGGCACTAGTGTTTCATGCAAAGTGATGGTAAAAATAAATAGCATGATAATAATCATAATTGACAACTTTATGCATTGCTTGTGTTTATTGGCCCTTATGGGTCATTTTGTAAGCTACCAAGGGTTAGTTTTCAGCTATTGTTTAAAATATCACCTTTTAATGTTTTATTTGTGCACATAAAAAAGCAAGCCAACATTTCCCCACCATTTAAGTCCAATAATTGTCCCGATGCATGAAGTGGTGAGCCGCCTCACCACTTCTATACAATTTAGAGGCAATAAAACACTGACAGCTTTTTTTATCCACTTCATTAGGCCTGTAATTTCTCTGTAAAAAAAAAAAAAATCCAAGCATTAATCCTGCAGATGTTTTTTCCCCCCTTTTAAGCTCTCCTCCAAAGCGCCACCTCCTTGCTTTGATGCTTACTCAAATAGGCGCTAATTCGAGCAAAATTATGCGTGCGCATGTAGCCGGGCCATGCCAGGGAATATAGAGTGTGACCCGGGCGGGGAGGGATGGAGAATTAAAGCAGAGGATGATATCACAGCATTCTAGGTTTTGTTGTTTGCACACGCGTCTGGATTTAATGGCACCCTGGGCGAGACCTCCTACCCTCTCTTCGGCGTGAGGCCTGCACCTAATATTTGGAGGAGAATACTAGAACGGACGATGCTTGTCTGGGAATAAGGGGTCGTGTTTACAGTATGACTGTGGTCCATGTACACTAAGTTCTGCCTAGCAACAGGTGACAAAACACAGCAATTCTGCAGTCTGATGGAGATACTAAATAAGGTAGCAAATATATAATGCAGAAACACCAAAAATAAAAAATGTTTAATGAACAGATCCATATTGTGTAAAAAAAAAAAACTAACTAAAACTTATAATTTAAGATTTTGCTTTAAAAAAAATATTTTGTAAGAGACAAAATGAAATTAAGGGAGTTGGAAGTGAAAGAAAATCCTACACACGTTCTTCTTTTATAAGGAAAGCATCCACATTTAGTCACACAAGCCTCAACAATGATAATAAAAAAATAACAGGATCAAATACCATCAAACGTTAAATAAGTGACAAATAATTGATATACATAAATAAAAGCTTGTAACACCCTCATTGACATTTTAAATAAACACGAAGATTAATAAGTTAACTAAATAATAATAAGGTAAATTATTGCTAAAACTATTCTAACTACAGTAAAAAAAAAGAAGTGCTAATAATTTATATAATTCATTTAAATTTTACAATAAATATTATTTTATTTTAACAGTTTCCCTGTAGATTAGAGGAGCACACACTTTTTCAGCAGAAAAGCTTTTACTTTTTAAATGACCAAGTCGAGGTGATCTACCTCATATGTATATATATATATATATATATATATATATATATATATATATATATATATATATATATATATATATATATATATATATATATATATATATGTATATATATATATATATATATATATATATATATATATATACACGACATATATATACATTGATATATATATACATATATATATACACATACACGACATATATATATATATATATATATATATATATATATAAAAATTATTTTTACTTCATTAACGTTTGATAACAACATGACATATATATATATATATACATATATATACACGACATATATATATATATATATATATATATATATATATATATATATATATATATATATATATATATATATATATATATATATATGTTGTGTTGCTATCAAAAGTTAAATAAGTAAAAAATAATTGATATACATATATAAAAGCTTGTAACACCCTCATAAAAATTTTAAATAAACAAGGAGATTAATAAGTAAACTATAAATAATAATAAGGTAAATTATTGCTAAAACTCTACTAACTACAATAAAAGAAAAGTGGTAATCATTTATATAATTCATTTAAATTCTACAATAACTATTTTATTTTAACAGTTTCTTTGTAGATTAGAGGAGCCCACACCTTTTCAGCAGACTAGCTTTTACTTTTAAAATGACCAAGTCGAGGTGATTTACCTCATATATATATATATATATATATATATATATATATATATATATATATATATATACACACACATACAGCTATTGCAAGGAATTTAGGGATTTCACCATCTACGCTCTGTAATATCATCAAAAGGTTCCGAGAATCTGGAGAAATAATATTTATCAATAAAATATTTGAACTTTTCTTACTAAATTTGGGGAGAAAAAAAAAGTAGTCCATGTAATCACAAATTATGTTAACTTAAATATTGTCTAATTATGTAAAAATATTTGATCAAACATTCAAACCATTTTTTAAATAGAAATAAATACTAATAATAATGATTTCAAAGCAAGTTATCCATCAAATTGTGCAATGTAAAAGTAGCAATAGATTTCATGGTCAAATTGTGCCATTTATTGTGGTTTTTACAGCATTTTTCTCTTAATGAAAAAAACAGTACGTTTTTTTTACTGTAATAAACTGGTGCCGTTTTGGCATATATATATATACCAAAATATAAACAAAAATGGAGCTGTTTGGCCACAATACCCAGCAATATGTTTGGAGGAGAAAAGGTGAGGCCTTTAATCCCAGGAACACCATACCTCCCGTCAAGCATGGTGGTGGCAGTATTATGCTCTGGGCCTGTTTTGCTGCCAATGGAACTGCTGCTTTAAACGGGACAATGAAAAAGGAGGATTACCTCCAAATTCTCCAGGACAAGCTAAAATCATCAGCCCGGAGGTTGGGTCTTGGGCGCAGTTGGGTGTTCCAACAGGACAATGACCCCAAACACACGTCAAAAGTGGTAAAGGAATGGCTAAATCAGGCTAGAATGAAGGTTTTAGAATGGCCTTCCCAAAGTCCTGACTTAAACGTGTGGACAATGCTGAAGAAACAAGTCCATGTCAGAAAACCAACACATTTAGCTGAACTGCACCAATATTGTCAAGAGGAGTGGTCAAAAATTCAAGCAGAAGCTTGTGGATGGCTACCAAAAGCGCCTTATTGCAGTGAAACTTGCCAAGGGACATGTAAGCAAATATTAACATTGCTGTATGTATACTTTTGACCCAGCACATTTGCTTACATTTTCAGTAGACCCATAATTAATTCATAAAAGAACCAAACTTCATGAATGTTTTTTTGTGACCAACAAGTATGTCACAAAAAAATAAAGAGTTGTAGAAATTATTGGAAAAGTGTTATATATTGCTGGAGGGAGTTGACGGCACAGACACAAGGGGGAAGTAAAGCTCTATATATATATATATAAAAGTGTGTGTGTGATTAGCTATAGTGTTTTACCAAATGTTGAACGAGGAGAAGCAAACCCAAAAGTCTTTATATTAAATTATGTATTTATTTTGCCGTTTTTGTTCACATGTTAAAGGTGTACAAAATACAAGCATGTTTAATACATTCCTTTCTTTCATGAAGACAAGAATATAAGTTGGTATAATTGTAATGACTTGCATTGATTGGAATCAGACAGTAGTGATGATAACGTCTACATTTTCAAATGGGGGAGAAATAAAAGTACTCCTTTCTGTCCAATACCACATGAAAGTGTCCAGCTTCCATACTTCTTTTTATACCCTTTACAAGAAATAGAAGCAAGGAATTAAACAGAGACAGAATTAAATGTAGCTCAATGAGGAAAAACATGTAGACACTGTACCCTTGGACAGTGTCTCAACACCCTCCTGACGAAAGATTGTACGCCTCCTGTTTTATTTGGACTTTCCCTGATTACATGGCAACAGCTGTTTCTAAAGGTACGGGGGTCGTAAACAGCCATTGCCTTTGATTACAAAACAGTTCACATAAAAGGTCGCCTGGAGGGGAGTCTGGTCCTGCTTCCTCTTCGCTGTCTTGACCCTAGATCTCGGGTCAAGACAATATATTTCTGTTGATTACAATACATGAAAGAAACAACACCTTCATGTTGCTTCCCATCCTACACAGTGGAGTTTTACATATATATATTTAAAATAAACAAGAAAAAAAAATTAAAAATCATTTAAAATATTGAAAAAACTAAACTTGCTACAGTTAAAAAAGAGAGACTTAAATATAGTAATAATTGTCTTTGTTTTATGTTAACAGTTGCCGTATAAATGATTGAAATCTTTGGACTCAAGAAATAAATACAATATATTTAGTTAGAGTTGATCATTAAAATATATATATATATATATATATATATATATATATATATATATATATATATATATCACAAATATATATATATATATATATATATATATATATATATATATATATATATATATATCACAAATATATATATATATATATACAGGTAAAAGCCAGTAAATTAGAATATTTTGAAAAACTTGATTTATTTCAGTAATTGCATTCAAAAGGTGTAACTTGTACATTATATTTATTCATTGCACACAGACTGATGCATTCAAATGTTTATTTCATTTAATTTTGATGATTTGAAGTGGCAACAAATGAAAATCCAAAATTCCGTGTGTCACAAAATTAGAATATTACTTAAGGGTAATACAAAAAAGGGATTTTTAGAAATGTTGGCCAACTGAAAAGTATGAAAATGAAAAATATGAGCATGTACAATACTCAATACTTGGTTGGAGCTCCTTTTGCCTCAATTACTGCGTTAATGCGGCGTGGCATGGAGTCGATGAGTTTCTGGCACTGCTCAGGTGTTATGAGAGCCCAGGTTGCTCTGATAGTGGCCTTCAACTCTTCTGCGTTTTTGGGTCTGGCATTCTGCATCTTCCTTTTCACAATACCCCACAGATTTTCTATGGGGCTAAGGTCAGGGGAGTTGGCGGGCCAATTTAGAACAGAAATACCATGGTCCGTAAACCAGGCACGGGTAGATTTTGCGCTGTGTGCAGGCGCCAAGTCCTGTTGGAACTTGAAATCTCCATCTCCATAGAGCAGGTCAGCAGCAGGAAGCATGAAGTGCTCTAAAACTTGCTGGTAGACGGCTGCGTTGACCCTGGATCTCAGGAAACAGAGTGGACCGACACCAGCAGATGACATGGCACCCCAAACCATCACTGATGGTGGAAACTTTACACTAGACTTCAGGCAACGTGGATCCTGTGCCTCTCCTGTCTTCCTCCAGACTCTGGGACCTCGATTTCCAAAGGAAATGCAAAATTTGCATGGTTGGGTGATGGTTTGGGGTGCCATGTCATCTGCTGGTGTCTAGTATGTTCACTATTTTATTTAAGGACTAAATGACAATAATAAACATGTGTTTCATGTACACTAAGATTGTTTTGTTAAAATGCGAATTTTGAGCTCTCTCTTACTTAAGGATGATGTTTGATAAGAAATTATCGAGTTCGAGCCCATTATCGAATCCTCTTATCAAACCGATTCCTTATCGATTCTCTTATCGAATACAGATAGGTTGTTGTATAAGGGAAAAAACACAATATTTGGTTTAACAAAAGCTCACTTTTATTTATATGTATCTATTTTCCGCACTATTAGCCGCACCTAAAAACCACAAATTTACTCAAAAGCTGACAGTGCGGCTTATAACCCGGTGCGCTTTATATATGGATTAATATTAAGATTCATTTTCATAAAGTTTAGGTCTCGCAACTACGGTAAACAGCCGCCATCTTGTTTCCCCGTAGAAGAGGAAGTGCTTCTTCTTCTACGGTAAGCAACCGCCAAGGTAAGCACCCGCCCCCATAGAAGAAGAAGTGCGCGGGTATTACGTTTCATTTCCTTTGTGTGTTTACATCTGTAAAGACCACAAAATGGCTCCTACTAAGCGACACACTGTGGTTCTAGCTTGCCATGCTAATGGCCAGAAACTTCCACCCATGGTGATATTCAAAAGGAAGACCTTGCCAAAAGAGAACTTTCCAGCCGGCGTCATCATAAAAGCTAACTCGAAGGGATGGATGGATGAAGAAAAGATGAGCGAGTGGTTAAGGGAAGTTTACGCGAAGAGGCCGGGTGGCTTTTTTCACGCAGCTCCGTCCATGTTGATATACGACTCCATGCGCGCCCACATCACAGATGGTGTCAAAAAACAAGTGAAGTACACAAATACAACACTCGCCGTCATTCCGGGTGGATTAACCAAAGAACTCCAACCGCTCAATATTGGTGTCAACAAGGCATTTAAAGCATGACTGCGAACGGCGTGGGAACAATGGATGACCGAAGGCGAACACACCTTCACTAAGACAGGGAGACAGCGCCGGACGACATACGCCAACATCTGCCAGTGGATCGTAAATGCCTGGGCGGATATTTCGGTCTCAACTGTGGTCCGAGCTTTCCGGAAGGCAGGATTCACGGAACTGCTGGAAAAACAACAGCGACACTGACTCCGATGACTTCGACGAGACGGAGCCGGCCATTTTGGATCCCGTAATTCGCCCAACTTTTTAATTCGGACACCGTAGGAGAAGAATTCGAGGGATTTATGAATGAAGAATAACTTCAGAAAGTGAGTGTTATGTTTATTTTGTGTGTTGTGACATTAACATTCGAGCAACATTAAGTTATTGCTATTGCTCTGCACTATTTTGAATTTTACTATGTTTGTGATTGCACATTTGCACATTACCGTACATTTTGGGAGTGAACAGAGTTGTTAGAACGCTGGTTTTTAATATATTATTAAAGTTTAACTGACCTATCTGACTGTTTTTTTTACATTCCCTGTAGCGCAGTTAGATGCGCCTTATAACACGGGGCGGCTTATAGGTGGACAAAGTTTTGAAATATGCCGTTCATTGAAGGCGCGGCTTATAACACGGGGCGGCTTATGGTGCGGAAAATACGGTATATGTGTATATGTATGTATGTATATGTATGTATGTATGTATATGTGTATGTATGTATGTATGTATATGTGTATGTATGTATGTACAGTATGTGTATATATATTTATATGTATGTATGTGTGTATATATATATATATATATATATATATATATATATATACATACACATAAATATATATATACACATATATATATATATATATTATATATATATATATACATATATATATATATATATATATATATATATATATATATATACACATAAATATATATATACACATATA
>NC_084551.2:60805000-60812500 GCF_033978685.3 Nerophis lumbriciformis | reverse complement strand
GCTCGAATGTTAATGTCACAACACACAAAATAAACATAACACTCACTTTCTGAAGTTATTCTTCATTCATAAATCCCTCGAATTCTTCTCCTACGGTGTCCGAATTAAAAAGTTGGGCGAATTACGGGATCCAAAATGGCCGGCTCCGTCTCGTCGAAGTCATCGGAGTCAGTGTCGCTGTTGTTTTTCCAGCAGTTCCGTGAATCCTGCCTTCCGGAAAGCTCGGACCACAGTTGAGACCGAAATATCCGCCCAGGCATTTACGATCCACTGGCAGATGTTGGCGTATGTCGTCCGGCGCTGTCTCCCTGTCTTAGTGAAGGTGTGTTCGCCTTCGGTCATCCATTGTTCCCACGCCGTTCGCAGTCATGCTTTAAATGCCTTGTTGACACCAATATTGAGCGGTTGGAGTTCTTTGGTTAATCCACCCGGAATGACGGCGAGTGTTGTATTTGTGTACTTCACTTGTTTTTTGACACCATCTGTGATGTGGGCGCGCATGGAGTCGTATATCAACATGGACGGAGCTGCGTGAAAAAAGCCACCCGGCCTCTTCGCGTAAACTTCCCTTAACCACTCGCTCATCTTTTCTTCATCCATCCATCCCTTCGAGTTAGCTTTTATGATGACGCCGGCTGGAAAGTTCTCTTTTGGCAAGGTCTTCCTTTTGAATATCACCATGGGTGGAAGTTTCTGGCCATTAGCATGGCAAGCTAGAACCACAGTGTGTCGCTTAGTAGGAGCCATTTTGTGGTCTTTACAGATGTAAACACACAAAGGAAATGAAACGTAATACCCGCGCACTTCTTCTTCTATGGGGGCGGGTGCTTACCTTGGCGGTTGCTTACCGTAGAAGAAGAAGCACTTCCTCTTCTACGGGGAAACAAGATGGCGGCTGTTTACCGTAGTTGCGAGACCTAAACTTTATGAAAATGAATCTTAATATTAATCCATATATAAAGCGCACCGGGTTATAAGCCGCACTGTCAGCTTTTGAGTAAATTTGTGGTTTTTAGGTGCGGCTAATAGTGCGGAAAATAGATACATATAAATAAAAGTGAGCTTTTGTTAAACCAAATATTGTGTTTTTTCCCTTATACAACAACCTATCTGTATTCGATAAGAGAATCGATAAGGAATCGGTTTGATAAGAGGATTCGATAATGGGCTCGAACTCGATAATTTCTTATCAAACATCATCCTTAAGTAAGAGAGAGCTCAAAATTCGCATTTTAACAAAACAATCTTAGTGTACATGAAACACATGTTTATTATTGTCATTTAGTCCTTAAATAAAATAGTGAACATACTAGACAACTTGTCTTTTAGTAGTAAGTAAACAAACAAAGACTCCTAATTAGTCTGCAGTAACATATTGTGTCATTTATACACCTATTATTTTGTACACATTATGAGGGACAAACTGTAAAAATGAATTATTAATCCACTTGTTCATTTACTGTTAATATCTGCTTATTTTCTGTTTTAACATGTTCTATCTACACTTCTGTTCAAATGTAATAATCACTTATTCTTCTCTTCTTTGATACTTTACATTAGTTTTGGATGATACCACACATTTAGGTATGGATCTGATACCAAGTAGTTACAGGATCATACATTGGTCATATTCAAAGTCCTCATGTGTCCAGGGACATATTTACTGACTTTATAAACATAATATGAATTTTAAAAGAAGGGAAAAAAGATTTTGTGACGATAAAAAATATCGATGTAATCATAGTAGTATCGACTAGATACGCTCTTGTACTTGGTATCATTACAGTGGATGTCAGGTGTAGATCCACCCATGGCGTTTGTTTACATTGTGACGGCGGTGAGCTATTGTATCCTCCTACGGTGTGTAGTGAAGCATGTTTAGATATTCTTCGTCCTCCAGTGATAATGTACCTGTAAGAAACTTACTTTATTTGTCGCCATGGAGGCGAGGAATAGTGATTTAGAAGTAGCTAAAACACTGTGGATGGACGTTAGCCACTAAAGCATCTCTTCCTGAGGGTGTTTCAGTGTTATAACTTCACCTTTATCTTTACTTTTTACACCAAAATGCGTCCATTCTCCCTTTTCTGTCTACACACTGTGTCTGCTTGTAAGAACTCTGTGTGTGTGCGCTGCCCAACATGCTCCTCTGCTCGCAAAACCAGCAATGTCATGATGTGACGTAGGAACCGGTACTTTTCAAACACAGTATACTACACTGCAAAAAGTCAGTGTTCAAAAACAAGAACAAAAAAATAGAAAAATGAGGGGTATTTTATTTGAACTAAGCAAAATTATCTGCCAGTAGAACAAGAAAATGTGGCTTGTCAAGACTTTCCAAAACAAGTCAAATTAGCTAACCTCAATGAACCCAAAAATAGCTTAAAATAAGTATATTCTCACTAATAACAAGTGCACTTTTCTTGGTAGAAAAAACAAATATGAGACCTTTTTGCTCAATATGTTGAAAAATATTCTTAAATGAAGTAAATGCTAGTGCCATTATCTTGACATAATGATATGCGCTCGGCATTACATTTCTTGAAAGCAGCAAACTTATACTAAAAACTAATTTATTGTTCTTAATGGAAAGGCAACAAGGCAAGCGCTTGTTACTCTCGGGGTCTCCTAGCCGCTCAGGCAAATCATATGGTCTAAAAATGCATTTTTCCATGGATAACATGACATCATCGCGCCAAGTGCGTGCTCTTTCAGTCAATTAGTGCTCATATATACAGCCCGGCCCCCGGACAAATTTTTTTAATTGTAGTTTTGAAGAATTTATCTGAATGTGCATGAACTATTTCTGTTCAAAATAGTTAGAAATGTCAAATGTTTAAATATTAACTGTCAGTTTACTGTACTGTGCCAACTGTACTACTATATGAGTACCTATTTTCTATTGTTTGTTTCATTTGGCTGTCATCTGTTTTGATTATGAGACACAATTGTGTCAAAATCATGATTTTTTTTTTTTCATGCTTGAATTAAGAAATTATGACTTTAAAAAAGTAGTTTTATACTTGTGAGTGTTGATGACACAGCTTTGCAACACTTGATATTCTAGTTTCAAGCATGTTTTACTCAATATAGGTCATCAAATCTCAGCAACAAGCTGTAATATCTTACTGAGATCATTTAGGACCAAAACACTTAAAACAAGTAAAACACTCTAACATAAAATCTTATGTATGGCCGCACAAGTCCCGGGATGCCCAAAATGTCCATAACACACCCAGCTGAGTCCCACGGGGAGGGGGGATAAAAGTTGGAAAAGTCGGCAAAAGTCCCAAAAATGTTAAAAATACCTACCCAGGTTCGAGTCCCACAAGTCCCGCCGCCGGCCGTGATGCCCAAAATGTCCAAAACATGCCCAGCAAAGTCCCACGGGAAGGCGGGGAGAAAAGTGAGAAAAGTCGGTAAAATGTTCAAAAATCACACCCGTGCCACAAGTCTTAAGACTTGTACCTCTCCATGTGGGACTCCAACCTGGGTAGGTATTTTGAACATTTTTGGGACTTTTGCCGACTTTTCCAACTTTTATCCCCCCTCCCCGTGGGACTCGGCTGGGTGTGTTATGGACATTTTTTGCATTCCAGGACTTGTGTGGCCGGTGGTGGGACTTGTGGGACTCAAACCTGGGTAGGTATTTTTAACATTTTTGGGGACTTTTGCCGACTTTTCTCACTTTTCTCCCCCACTTCCTGTGGGACTTTGCTGGGCACGTTTTGGACATTTTTTTGCATCCCGGGACTTGTGCGGCCGGCGGCGGGACTCGTGGAACTGGAACCCGGGGAGGTATTTTGGACACAATTGGGACTTTTGACCATTTTGGCCGCCTTTACCCCTCTTCTTCCCCGCCTTCCTGTGCACCATTGCTGGGTGTGTTTTGGACATTCGGACAAAAATAGTTTCAAGCATGTTTTACTCAATATAGGTCATCAAATCTCAGCAACAAGCTGTAATATCTTACTGAGATCATTTAGGACCAAAACACTTAAAACAAGTAAAACACTCCAACATAAAATCTTGTGTACGGCCGCACAAGTCCCGGGATGCCCAAAATTTCCATAACACACCCAGTCGAGTCCCACGGGGAGGGGGGGTTAAAGGTTGGAAAAGTCGGCAAAAGTCCCAAAAATGTTCAAAATACCTACCCAGGTTCGAGTCCCACAAGTCCCGCCGCCGGCCGGGATGCCCAAAATGTCCAAAACATGCCCAGCAAAGTCCCACGGGAAGGCGGGGAGAAAAGTGAGAAAAGTCGGTAAAATGTTCAAAAATCACACCCGTGCCACAAGTCTTAAGACTTGTACCACTCCATGTGGGACTCCAACCTGGGTAGGTATTTTGAACATTTTTGGGACTTTTGCCCACTTTTCCGACTTTTATCCCCCCTCCCCGTGGGACTCAGCTGGGTGTGTTATGGACATTTTGGGCACCCTGGGACTTGTGCGGCCGGCGGCGGGACTTGTGGGACTCGAACCTGGGTAAGTATTTTTAATATTTTTGGGACTTTTGCCGACTTTTCCAACTTTTATCCCCCCTCCCCGTGGGACTCAGCTGAGTGTGTTATGGACATTTTGGGCATCCTGGGACTTGTGCGGCCAGCGGCGGGACTTGTGGGACTCAAACCTGGGTAGGTATTTTTAACATTTTTGGGACTTTTGCTGACTTTTCCGACTTTTATCTCCCCTCCCCGTGGGACTCAGCTGGGTGTGTTATGGACATTTTGGGCACCCTGGGACTTGTGCGGCCGGCGGCGGGACTTGTGGGCCTCGAACCTGGGTAGGTATTTTTAACATTTTTGGGACTTTTGCCCACTTTTCCGACTTTTATCCCCCCTCCCCGTGGGACTCAGCTGGGTGTGTTATGGACATTTTGGGCATCCCAGGACTTGTGCGGCCTGCAGCGGGACTTGTGGGACTCGAACCTGGGTAGGTATTTCGAAAATTTTTGGGGACTTTTGCCGACTTTTCTCACTTTTCTCCCCCACTTCCTGTGGGACTTTGCTGGGTGCGTTTTGGACATTTTTTGCATCCCGGGACTTGTGCGGCCAGCGGCGGGACTCGTGGGACTGGAACCCGGGCAGGTATTTTGGACACAATTGGGACTTTTGACCATTTTGGCCGCCTTTTCCCCTCTTCTTCCCCGCCTTCCTGTGCACCATTGCTGGGTGTGTTTTGGACATTTGGACAAAAATAGTTTCAGGCATGTTTTACTCAATATAGGTCATCAAATCTCAGCAACAAGCTGTAATATCTTACTGAGATCATTTAGGACCAAAACACTTAAAACAAGTAAAACACTCTAACATAAAATCTTATGTATGGCTGCGCAAGTCCCGGGATGCCCAAAATGTCCATAACACACCCAGCTGAGTCCGACGGGGAGGGAGGATAAAAGTTGGAAAAGTCAGTAAAAGTCCCAAAAATGTTAAAAATATCTACCCAGGTTCGAGTCCCACAAGTCCCGCCGCCGGCCGGAATGCCCAAAATGTCCAAAATGCGCCCAGCAAAGTCCCACGGGAAGGCGGGGAGAAAAGTGAGAAATGTCGGTAAAATGTTCAAAAATCACACCCGTGCCACAAATCTTAAGACTTGTACCACTCCATGTGGGACTCCAACCTGGGTAGGTATTTTGAACATTTTTGGGACTTTTGCCGACTTTTCCAACCTTTATCCCCCCTCCCCGTGGGACTCAGCTGGGTGTCTTATGGACATTTTGGGCATCCCGGGACTTGCGCGGCCGGCGGCGGGACTTGTGGGACTCGAACCTGGGTAGGTATTTCGAACATTTTTGGGGACTTTTGCCGACTTTTCTCACTTTTCTCCCCCACTTCCTGTGGGACTTTGCTGGGTGTGTTTTGGACATTTTTTGCATCCCGGGACTTGTGCGGCCGGCGGCGGGACTCGTGGGACTGGAACGTGGGTAGGTATTTTTAACATTTTTGGGACTTTTGCCGACTTTTCCAACTTTTATCCCCCCTCCCCGTGGGACTCAGCTGGGTGTGTTATGGACATTTTGGGCACCCTGGGACTTGTGCGGCCGGCGGCGGGACTTGTGGGACTCGAACCTGGGTAGGTATTTCGAACATTTTTGGGGACTTTTGCCGACTTTTCCAACTTTTATCCCCCCTCTCCGTGGGACTCAACTGGGTGTGTTATGGACATTTTGGGCACCCTGGGACTTGTGCGGCCGGCGGCGGGACTTGTGGGACTCGAACCTGGGTAGGTATTTTTAACATTTTTGGGACTTTTGCCGACTTTTCCAACTTTTATCTCCCCTCCCCGTGGGACTCAGCTGGGTGTGTTATGGACATTTTGGGCACCCTGGGACTTGTGCGGCCGGCGGCGGGACTTGTGGGACTCGAACCTGGGTAGGTATTTCGAACATTTTTGGGGACTTTTGCCGACTTTTCCAACTTTTATCTCCCCTCCCCGTGGGACTCAGCTGGGTCTGTTATGGACATTTTGGGCACCCTGGGACTTGTGCGGCCGGCAGCGGGACTTGTGGGACTCCAACCTGGGTAGGTATTTTTAACATTTTTGGGACTTTTGCCGACTTTTCCAACTTTTATCTCCCCTCCCCGTGGGACTCAGCTGGGTGTGTTATGGACATTTTGGGCATCCCGGGACTTGCGCGGCCGGCAGCGGGACTTGTGGGACTCGAACCTGGGTAGGTATTCTGAACATTTTTGGGGACTTTTGCCGACTTTTCTCCCCTACTTCCCGTGGGACTTTGTTGGGTGCATTTTGGACATTTCTTGTGCGGCCGGCAGCGGGACTTGTGGGACTGGAACCCGGGGAGGTATTTTGGACACAATTGGGACTTTTGACCATTTTGGACACCTTTTCCCCTCTTCTTCCCCGCCTTCCTGTGCACCATTGCTGGGTGTGTTTTGGACATTTGGACAAAAATAGTTTCAAGCATGTTTTACTCAATATAGGTCATCAAATCTCAGCAACAAGCTGTAATATCTTACTGAGATCATTTAGGACCAAAACCCTTAAAACAAGTAAAACACTCTAACATAAATTTGCTTAGTGAAAAGAATTATCTTATCAGACAGAAAATAAGCAAATATCACCCTTATTTGAGATATTTCATCTTACTTAGATTTCACTTTTTGCAGTGTAATGTTTTTGATTCATTAGTACCGCGATACTATACTAGTACTAGTATACCGTACAACCCTAGAACATAGTATAGAAGCGCCAGGACCTCTGTCAGGACGCTACATTCGACCATGTCAACGGTAAGGCAACCAAAAAAAACCCCATTTAATTTTCCTGGTGGACTAATCGCATTGTTTGGTGCAGATATAATGGCTGACTTTGACAGAATGTGATCCATATGGATGTGGAGAGGTGGATTATGGAGGAGACTCCCCAAACATCCTGGGTGTGTTTCGCCAACATGACCTCGCCTTGTTACATCAAGACAGGCGGATCAGTCAGCCGTCGCTCGCTTTAGAACGCACGCACCCTCGCCTCGTCCCCC
>NC_084551.2:60765000-60802500 GCF_033978685.3 Nerophis lumbriciformis | reverse complement strand
GTATATGTATATACATACATATATACACACACACACATATATATATATATATATATATATATATATATACATATATATATATATATATATATATATATATATATATATATATATATATATATATATATATACATATATATATATATATATATAATTTTTTTTTTACTTTCAATATTTTAAAATTGTTCAACATTGTTTTTTATGCTTTGCTCTTATCATGGGTAAAACACAAAATATGCAGTATTTTTCAAAAATATGTTTCAAAGTGGAATATTTTAGATTTAAGATCTAAGTCAGATTTTTCAATTCTCTATATACATATATTTTTTTTATTAATTTTGGCCAAAGGGGGCACATTACAATTTCTTACACACACTTGTTATTTCATATATTGACCAGAGGGGGCGCACTTTTAAAACCGACACAGTCAATTTGAAAAATCCGTCCATTTTGGGACCACCCTCATTTTGATAGATTTCACCACCAGGGGTGCAAATGAGATCTCTATTTCTTGTTTTTTGTCATGTGCTTAAGGCCGATGACAAAGGAGTCAGGGACCACAGATGGCCCCTGTGCCGCACTTTGGGCAACCCAGCTGTAGAAGCTAACTGTTAATGGCCACTATAGTCTTAGTAGCGTAGTGTATTTGTTCATCCTATAGTCACATATGGGTTGTCTTACGTCAGCACTGGAAGTTGTAAAATCAGCTGTTCACCTGGCGGGGTTTTTCAGGGGATGAATAGGGAAGTCCTTCTTTAGCTGCCATCTTGTTTTATCATATATTGCTGCCTTTTCACCTGTCAATATTTACTTTTGTATGCACATGAAATCAACAACAAATCCTGACTTTGGAGCAATGTTCACGGACTCTAGTATTTGGCTCTCTATTACAAACGTAGATGCAATGGTTTTCCGTATTGGGACCATGATTTGGGTCCTAACTTGTTCACCGGTCCTCATATAGACGGTACTTTTTCTTGTTGATGTCTCAAGACCGTACCGTAGTATATTTGTTCATCCTACGGTCACAAATGGCTTGTCTTACGTCAGCATCGGAAGTCGTAAAATCAGCTGTTCACCTGGTGGTTTTTTTCGGGAAGTCCTTCTTTAGCTGCCGTCTTGTTTTATCATATATCGCTGCCTTTGCACCTGTCAATGTTTACTTTTGTATGCACATTAAATCAACAAAAAAATCCTGACTTTGGAGCAATGTTCACGGACTCTAGTATTTGGCTCTCTATTACAAACGTAGATGCAATGGTTTTCCGTATTGGGACCATGACTTGGGTCCTACCTTGTTCACCGGTCCTCATATAGACGGTACTTTTCCTTGTTGATGTCTCAAGACCGTACCGTAGTGTATTTGTTCATCATATGGTCACATATGGGTTGTCTTACGTCAGCACCGGAAGTCATAAAATCAGCTGTTCACCTGGCGGGTTTTTTCGGGAAGTCCTTCTTTAGCTGCCGTCTTGTTTTATCATATAACGCTGCCTTTACACCTGTCAATGTTTACTTTTGTATGCACATTAAATCAACCAAAAAAAATCTTGACTTTGGAGCAATGTTCACGGACTCTAGTATTTGGCTCTCTATTAAATGCAATGGTTTTCCGTATTGGGACCATGATTTCGGTCCTAACTTGTTCACCGGTCCTCATATGGACGGTACTTTTCCTTGTTGATGTCTCAAGACCGTAGCGTAGTGTATTTGTTCATCCTATGGTCACATATGGGTTGTCTTACGTCAGCACCGGAAGTCGTAAAATCAGCTGTTCACCTGGCAGGGTTTTTCGGGGGATGAATAGGGAAGTCCTTCTTTAGCTGCCGTCTTGTTTTATCATATATTGCTGCCTTTGCACCTGTCAATGTCAATGCAATATAAAAAACAATGTTTCGACACTGATTTTTTAAGCACCAAATTTTTTTTACATTGACTTTTTTTACACTGAATTTTTTTACACTTATTTTTTTCACACTGAATTTTAAAACTTGAAATCTTTAAACACACGTTTTGCCAACAATTTTTTTTTTCAATGCAATTGTCAGCATAATTTAATGTAAAAAATTTCAGTTCACAAAATTCAAACGCAAAAAATTCAATAACATAAATTCAGTGTCAAAAAACCCCATTTCATAATAAAGACACAAAATAACCTCCATAAATAAAATTTGGGATTTATTTCTGGTTGCTGAAAAAGAGTCGGTATGCTTAGATCCATGCTAGTTGTTAATAAAGAGAATTAGCATGTTAGCAAGGCCTTTGAAGCAGTTCCGTCACCATCTTAGAGACACAGTACTCCTAATACCGAAACCTATTACCGTGAAAACCTTGATTTACAAACTTGGTTCTTGAACAGAGTTTGTAAATCGAAAAGTTAGTATAGAAAATGTCTCCATAATAATCAATGTAAATATGAATATTGGTTTCCAGCTCTGACAAAAACCCATATTTTAATGAAGGTTTGTATTTTTTGAACACAGTATAATGTTCTATACTGCACCGTATATCAAATAAACATAACAAGGGGGGGAATAAATAAATAAATAAATAAAAATGTTTACTTTTGTATGCACATTAAATCAACAAAAAAATCTTGACTTTGGAGCAATGTTCACGAAATCTAGTAATGGTACAAATACAAGAACACACACACACACACACACACACACACACACACACACACACACACACACACACACACACACACACACACACACACACACACACACACACACACACACACACACACTCTTGTATTTCCGACATTCTTGAGACCTGAGATAAATGCCTTCCTCTTTAGGACAACCCTTTCTAGATATATAACGATTTGTATTTACAACATTTATAATATATTCATACTATGCAAATATTAAAAAAAGCTTGTTGTGAAAAATGAGTTGGAATTTCCCAAGAAAAAGGTCACAATTTCACAAGAAAAACTTAGAAATTTGGCAGTTATAATAAAAGTCGTCATTTTACTCAACGCAGTCAAAATTTGACAAGAAAAACTAAACATTTGTGCAATATTATGATAAAAGTTGGAATAGCAGTCGCAATTTTACAAGAAAAGCTCAACATTTTGACAATTTTTTGAAAAGAGTCGTACATTATAATATTATAATATAATAATATTAACAATAATAATAATAATAATAATAATAATAATATTATAATATAATAATAATAATAATAATAATAATCGGTATTTGACTTGGCAAAATTGTGACAAAAGTCATAATTTTACTCAAAACAATGTCACTATTTTACAAGAACAACAAAAACATTGGCAAATGTCACCGTTTTGCATTAAAAAGTAATAATTTTACATAAAAAAGTAATAATTTTATGAGAAAATATCGCATTATTACAGAAACAGAAAGAATATGAGAAATTGTTCCCAATTGTACAACAAAAAAAGTTGACACATTGTGAGAAAATTACTGCTTTTAGTTTTTTGTTTATTTAATTTTTTGTCGGTAATTGTTTTTTAATCTTCATTATTTACTTCAAGTTATTACAGTATGCCTGTATATACATATTTATTTTAATTAAGTTTGGCCAAAGGGGGCACATTTCAATTTCTTAAACACACTTGTTATTTCATATGTTAACCAGAGGGGGAGCACTTTTAAAAGCGAGGCACAGTCAATTAGAAAAATCCCTCCTTTTTGGGACCACCCTCATTTTGATAGATGTCACCAGCAGGGGTGCAAATGAGACATTCTCTATTAGATGCAATGTTATTGGGACCATGATTTATGTCATCACTTGTTCACACCTCCTCATATGGAAGATACTTTTCCTTCTTCGTGTCTCAAGAAGGGTAGAAATGCAAGAACACACACACACACACACACACACACACACACACACACACACACACACACACACACACACACACACACACACACACACACACACACACACACACACAATCTGTCATGTTCGGATGCCACGCTGAGTGCCCGGCTAACTTCACTTTAGCATTGCAAGGGGTAAAGAAGAAGAGTAGTGATGTGGCACCACGCTGTTCTCGCCTCTTCTACGTCCGTCTGGATTCACCACTTCCTTTTTTCCGGGAGTAGATTAGAAGAAATGAGTTTGAAAGCAGCAACTTGCAAAATTGCTGACAAGCTGTTTTGACCCTCTGTAGTCGTCTTCTTGGGCAATTGTTAGAAATTGGACTAACCCACAAAAAAAACATCCTTTGGTGTTTGGATGTTGTTTGACAACTTAGAAGCACTTCCTCCTAAATATTAAGATGGCCATGCTTGTGTTATTATTTATCAGGCATGTTTTCCACTTAAAAGTAGGACAAAAGTCCATAAATGAGTAAAGAGCGGAGACAATAACCTACTTTGGTGCGATGACCAACTCCAATTGTAAACATCTTGAATTGTAGTCTTTCTAGCAAAGTGTTCTTCCTTTCTTACAATCTTTACCTTCATCATTTATTTCAACTTTATGTTACTCAAGTATGACATTTTTAAATGTAATTAATTTAATTGACAAGCAATTCTGTAATGGTCATACTCTTGTTTGCTAGCAGCTACGATTTCAGTACTATTGACGATCTTTGCTCCTTCTCAACTCTGTAGTAATATTCTTTTCACAAAATACATAAATAAATCTTACTTGTGAAAAGTAATCCCCCGATTCTTATTTTCAACAGTCCGCTCATTTGAGCAGGAAATGAACACCTTTGTTTTCTACCTGTCAAACTGTCAGTTTAGGCTGCTCATCACCACTTCAAGATGGCGGCCCAATTTCTCGCGTCACAGCAGCCAATGCTGCGTCTACTTCTAAGATGTCTATGCGCCCTACTATTTGAGTGGGAGATGTCACACTGCAAAAAGTGAAATCTAAGTACGATGAAATATGTCAAATAAGGGTGATATTTGCTTATTTTCTGTCTGATAAGATAATTCTTCTCACTAAGCAGATTTTATGTTAGAGTGTTTTACTTGTTTTAAGTGTTTTGGTCCTAAATGATCTCAGTAAGATATTACAGCTTGTTGCTGAGATTTGATTACCTATATTGAGTAAAACATGCTTGAAACTATTTTTGTCCAAATGTCCAAAACACACCCAGCAATGGTGCACAGGAAGGCGGGGAAGAAGAGGGGTAAAGGCGGCCAAAATGGTCAAAAGTGACAATTGTGTCCAAAATACCTACCCAGTCCCACGAGTCCCGCTGCCGTCCGCACAAGTCCCGGGATGCAAAAAAATGTCCAAAACGCACCTAGCAAAGTCCCACGGGAAGTGGGGGGGAAAAGTGAGAAAAGTCGGCAAAAGTCCCCAAAAATGTTCAAAATACCTACCCAGGTTGGAGTCCCACATGGAGTGCCACAAGTCTTAAGATTTGTGGCACTCCAACCCACGTGTGATTTTTGAACATTTTACCGACTTTTCTCACTTTTCTTCCCGCCTTTCCGTGGGACTTTGCTGGGCACGTTTTGGACATTTTGGGCATCCCGGGACCTGTGGGACTCGAACCTGGGAAAGTATTTTGAACATTTTTGGGACTTTTGCCGACTTTTCCAACTTTTATCCCCCCTCCCCGTGGGACTCGGCTGGGTGTGTTATGGACATTTTGGGCATTCCGGGACTTGCGTAGCCATACATAAGATTTTATGTTAGAGTGTTTTACTTGTTTTAAGTGTTTTGGTCCTAAATGACGTCAGTAAGATATTACAGCTTGTTGCTGAGATTTGATGACCTATATTGAGTAAAACATGCTTGAAACTATTTTGGTCCAAATGTCCAAAACACACCCAGCAATGGTGCACAGGAAGGCGGGGAAGAAGAGGGGAAAAGGCAGCCAAAATGGTCAAAAGTCCAGTCCCACGAGTCCCTCCGCCGGAGGCACAAGTCCCGGGATGCAAAAAAATGTCCAAAACGCACCTAGCAAAGTCCCACGGGAAGTGGGGGAGAAAAGTGAGAAAAGTCGGCAAAAGTCCCCAAAAATGTTCAAAATACCTATCCAGGTTCCAGTCCCACAAGTCCCGCCGCCGGCCGCGCAAGTCCCGGAATAACCCAAAATGTCCATAACACACCCAGCCAAGTCCCACGGGGAGGGGGGGATAAAAGTTGGAAAAGTCGGCAAAAGTCCCAAAAATATTCAAAATACCTACCCAGGTTGGAGTCCCACATGGAGTGGTACAAGTCTTAAGACTTGTGGCACCCGAACCCGGGTGGGATTTTTGAACATTTTACCCACTTTTCTCACTTTTCTCCCTGCCTTCCCGTGGGACTTTGCCGGGCGAGTTTTGGACATTTTGGGCATTCCGGCCGGGGGCGGTACTTGTGGGACTCGAACCTGGGTAAGTATTTTGAACATATTTGGGACTTTTGCCAACTTTTCCAACTTTTATCCCCCCTCCCCGTGGGACTCGACTGGATGTGTTATGGACATTTTGGGCATCCCGGGACTTGCGCGGCCATACATAATATTTTATGTTAGAGTGTTTTACTTGTTTTAAGGGTTGTGGTCCTAAATGATCTCAGTAAGATATTACAGCTTGTTGCTGAGATTTGATGACCTATATTGAGTAAAACATGCTTGAAACTAGAATATCAAGTGTTGCAAAGCTGTGTCATCAACACTCACAAGTATAAAACTACTTTTTTAAAGTCATCATTTCTCATTTCAAGCATGAAAAAAAAAAAATCATGACTTTGACACAATTGTGTCTTATAATTAAAACAGATGGACTTTGCTGTTTTATTTTCAATTAAATAGTAGTACAGTTGTTATTAGTAAGAATTATACTTATTTTAAGGTATTTTTGGGTTCATTGAATTTAGCAAATTTTTTTTACTTATTTTGGAAAGTCTTGACAAGCCAAATTTTCTTGTTCTATTGGCAGATAATTTTGCTTACAAACCCCGTTTCCATATGAGTTGGGAAATTGTGTTAGATGTAAATATAAACGGAATACAATGATTTGCAAATCATTTCCAACCCATATTCAGTTGAATATGCTACAAAGACAACATATTTGATGTTCAAACTAAAAAACATTTTTTGTTTTGCAAATAATCATTAACTTTAGAATTTGATGCCAGCAACACGTGACAAAGAAGTTGGGAAAGGTGGCAATAAATACTGATAAAGTTGAGGAATGCTCATCAAAAACTTATTTGGAACATCCCACAGGTGTGCAGGCTAATTGGGAACAGGTGGGTGCCATGATTGGGCATAAAAACAGCTTCCCAAAAAATGCTCGAGGTACACCCCTTTGTCCACAACTGCGTGAGCAAATAGTCAAACAGTTTAAGAACAACGTTTCTCAAAGTGCAATTGCAAGAAATTTAGGGATTTCAACATCTACGGTCCATAATATCATCAAAAGGTTCAGAGAATCTGGAGAAATCACTCCACGTAAGCGGCATGGCCGGAAACCAACATTGAATGACCGTGACCTTCCATCCCTCAGACGGCACTGTATCAAAAACCGACATCAATCTCTAAAGGATATCACCACATGGGCTCAGGAACACTTCGGAAAACCACTGTCACTAAATACAGTTGGTCGCTACATCTGTAAGTGCAAGTTAAAGCTCTACTATGCAAAGTGAAAGCCATTTATCAACAACACCCAGAAATGCTGTCGGCTTCTCTGGGCCCGAGATCATCTAAGATGGACTCATGCAAAGTGGAAAAGTGTTCTGTGGTCTGATGAGTCCACATTTCAAATTGTTTTTGGAAATATTCGACATCGTGTCATCCGGACCAAAGGGGAAGCGAACCATCCAGACTGTTATCGGCGCACAGTTCAAAAGCCAGCATCTGTGATGGTATGGGGGTGTATTAGTGCCCAAGACATGGGTAACTTACACATCTGTGAAGGCACCATTAATGCTGAAAGGTACATACAGGTTTTGGAACAACATATGCTGCCATCCAAGCGCCGTCTTTTTCATGGACGCCCCTGCTTATTTCAGCAAGACAATGCCAAGACACACTCAGCACGTGTTACAACAGCGTGGCTTCGTAAAAAAAGAGCGCGGGTACTTTCCTGGCCCGCCTGCAGTCCAGACCTGTCTCCCATCGAAAATGTGTGGCACATTATGAAGCGTAAAATACGACAGCGGAGACCCCCGGACTGTTGAACGACTGAAGCTCTACATAAAACAAGAATGGGAAAGAATTCCACTTTCAAAGCTTCGACAATTAGTTTCCTCAGTTCCCAATCGTTTATTGAGTGTTGTTAAAAGAAAAGGTGATGTAACACAGTGGTGAACATGCCCTTTCCCAACTACTTTGGCACGTGTTGCAGCCATGAAATACTAAGTTAATTATTATTTGCAAAAAATGTTGATAAATGTTGTCTTTGTAGCATATTCAACTGAATATGGGTTGAAAATGATTTGCAAATCATTGTATTCCATTTATATTTACATCTAACACAATTTCCCAACTCATATGGAAACGGGGTTTGTAGTTCAAGTAAAATACACCTAATTGTTGTATTTTTTTTTTCTTGTTTTTGAACAGTGCATGTACTGCAGCCCCCCCTTACCAAATTTCATCCCAGCCCCGCTCCTCGCCCGTGTTTTTGTATTAGTACACACACACACACACACACACACACACACACACACACACACACACACACACACACACACACGGCGGGAGTCGGGCCTGCAGCCCCTGGGGTGTTTTGCGGGCTGGATTCACACCGATGAATCCTCTGACTGCGCTATTGTTATTTAAATGTGGGAAGGCGATCAGCGGCGAGCATTAATGGCGTCCTCAGCCGTGCGGATGCAGCGCGAGACACACACACACACACACACACACACACACACACCTTCTTAGACAAAAGCACACACACACACACATTCTAGTGTCAGCCTTGTGGATGCACCTTGAGGGCCACATGAATAACAAACAGCCGCCATCTGCAATAGCAGCCCATATTTCCAGCGTTTTCGCCACATTAGTCAGCGCTCTTTTGACGCGGGCCCTCCACGCACCGCTCGCCGTATTAGCAACGCTCCCTCGCCGCTCCCACTTTTATTTCATTATTTTCAAAAAGCCGTCTGACCTGGTCCGCTTTGAAAGTTTGCTTAAAAGTGGGCGGGGCGGATGTTTTTAGTTCTGTCAAGGCCAATCAGAGCCTGGACGACGTACGTGAGGTGACGGTATTGTTTCTGCATCCCCCCCACTCTCCCAACACTCCTCACCAAAATGGGATTAGACAGGCACCCCCGGCCATTAGCACTTGACCCTTACCTGTTTTTTTCTTTTTTCTTTTTAAAAACCCTGCTGGACTTGTTGGATAGGTTGCCTCTCAATCGAGCTGCTGTGAGAATGAGGTATTTTGAAGTCTTCTTTCTTGAGTTTGAGTTTATTTCAAACATGCGAGCATACACTGCAAAAAGTCAGTGTTCAAACACAAGAAAAAAAAAAAGGGGTATTTTACTTGAACTAAGCAAAATGATCTGCCAATAGAACAAGAACATTTGTCTTGTCAAGACTTTCCAAAACAAGTCAAATTAGCTAACCTCAATGAACCCAAAAATAGCTTAAAATAAGTATATTCTCACTAATAACAAGTGCACTTTTCTTGGTAGAAAAAAAAAAAAGAGACCTTTTTGCTCAATATGTTGAAAAATATTGTTAAATGAAGTAAATGCTAGTGCCATTATCTTGACATAATGATATGCGCTCGGCATTACATTTCTTGAAACCAGCAAACTTATACCATACTTGCCAACCTTGAGACCTCCGATTTCGGGAGGTGGGGTGGGGGGGCGTGATTGGGGGCGTGGTTAAGAGGGGAGGAGTATATTTACAGCTAGAATTCACCAAGTCAAGTATTTCATATATATATATATATATATATATATATATATATATATATATATATATATATATATATATATAAGAAATACTTGACTTTCAGTGAATTCTAGCCATATATAATTATTTTATTATATATATATATATATATATATATATATATATATATATATATATATATATATATATATATATATATATATATATATATATCCATCCATCCATCCATCCATCTTCTTCCGCTTATCCGAGGTCGGGTCGCGGGGGCAGCAGCCTAAGCAGGGAAGCCCAGACTTCCCTCTCCCCAGCCACTTCGTCCAGCTCCTCCCGGGGGATCCCGAGGCGTTCCCAGGCCAGCCGGGAGACATAGTCTTCCCAACGTGTCCTGGGTCTTCCTCGTGGCTTCCTACTGGTCGGACGTGCCCTAAACACCTCCCTAGGGAGGCGCTCGGGTGGCATCCTGACCAGATGCCCGAACCACCTCATCTGGCTCCTCTCCATGTGGAGGAGCAGTGGCTTTACTTTGAGCTCCCCCCGGATGGCAGAGCTTCTCACCCTATCTCTAAAGGAAGAGCCCCGCTACCCGGCGGAGGAAACTCATTTCGGCCGCTTGTACCCGTGATCTTGTCCTTTCGGTCATAACCCAAAGCTCATGACCATAGGTGAGGATGGGAACGTAGATCGACCGGTAAATTGAGAGCTTTGCCTTCCGGCTCAGCTCCTTCTTCACCACAACGGATCGATACAGCGTCCGCATTACTGAAGACGCCGCACCGATCCGCCTGTCGATCTCACGATCCACTCTTCCCTCACTCGTGAACAAGACTCCGAGGTACTTGAACTCCTCCACTTGGGGCAAGATCTCCTCCCCAACCCGGAGATGGCACTCCACCCTTTTCCGGGCGAGAACCGTGGACTCGGACTTGGAGGTGCTGATTCTCATCCCAGTCGCTTCACACTCGGCTGCGAACCGATCCAGTGAGAGCTGAAGATCTTGGCTAGATGAAGCCATCAGGACCACATCATCTGCAAAAAGCAGAGACCTAATCCTGCAGCCACCAAACCAAATCCCCTCAACGCCTTGACTGCACCTAGAAATTCTGTCCATAAAAGTTATGAACAGAATCGGTGACAAAGGGCAGCCTTGGCGGAGTCCAACCCTCACCGGAAACGTGTCCGATATATATATATATATATATATATATATATATATATATATATATATACAGTATATATAAAATAAATATTTGAATTTCAGTGTTCATTTATTTACACATATACACACACATAACACTCATCTACTCATTGTTGAGTCAAGGGTTGAATTGTCCATCCTTGTTCTATTCTCTGTCACTATTTTTCTAACCATGCTGAACACCCTCTCTGATGATGCATTGCTGTGTGGCACGCACAAAAGTGCTTTCATCAAATGCACTAGATGGCAGTATTGTCCTGTTTAAGAGTGTCACAACATTGCTGTTTACGGCAGACGAACTGCTTTACGGTAGACAAAAACGTGACTGCTGTTGTTGTGTTTTGTTGCCGCGCTGGGAGGACGTTAATGAAACTGCCTGACAATAAACCCACATAAGAAACCAAGAACTCGCCCTCGATCATTCTACATTCATAACGTGATTGGGCAGGCACGCTGTTTATAATGTGGGAAAGCGGACTCAGGTCCGCATGGAGCTGGAGGGGGCGTGGCCTCCAGCTCCGCCTGAATTTCGGGAGATTTCCGGGAGACAATTTGTCCCGGGAGGTTTTCGGGAGAGGCGCTGAATTTCGGGAGTCTCCCGGAAAATCCGGGAGGGTTGGCAAGTATGACTTATACTAAAAACTAGTTTATTGTTCTTAATGGAAAGGCAACATTGTTACTCTCGGGGTCTCCTAGCCGCTCAGGCAAATCATATGGTCTAAAAATGCATTTTTCCATGGATAACATGACATCATCGCGCCAAGTGCATGCTCTTTCAGTCAATTAGTGCGCATATATACAGCCCGGCACCCGGACAACATTTTTTTAATTGTAATTTTGAGGAATTTATCTGAATGTGCATGAACTATTTCTGTTCAAAATTGTTAGAAATGTTAAATGTTTAAATATTAACTGTCAGTTTACTGTACTGTGCCAACTGTACTACTATATGAGTACCTATTTTCTATTGTTTCATTGAAAATAAAACAGCAAAGTCCATTTGGCTGTCATCTGTTTTAATTATGGGACACAATTGTGTCAAAATCATGATTTTTTTTTTCATGCTTAAAGTAAGAAATGATGACTTTAAAAAAGTAGTTTTATACTTGTGAGTGTTGATGACACAGCTTTGCAACACTTGATATTCTAGTTTCAAGCATGTTTTACTCAATATAGCTCATCAAATCTCAGCAACAAGCTGTAATATCTTACTGAGATCATTTAGGACCAAAACCCTTAAAACAAGTAAAACACTCTAATATAAAATCTGCTTAGTGAGAAGAATGATCTTATCAGACAGAAAATAAGCAAATATCACCCTTATTTGACATATTTCATCTTACTTAGATTTCACTTTTTGCAGTGTACCCCTTTTCTTTTTACATAACAGTTGCTAAAACTTTTATTCACTTCCTATTCTCAATTTATTCACAATATACTCCATAAGTAATCACAATAAAAATAGATAAATAGATAAATAAATAATACTCGGTGAAGTAAGTTACATTTCATATGGTGAGATGAGTAAGATTATTTAGAAAATGAATGGATGGATGAAATAAATTCAGAATGTTTATCATGATTCTTCTACTTTGTACGTTGTAAACACTTTAAGTTTGAAGAGTTTCTTGAAATGGATCATATTAGTACATTGTTTGATTTATTTGCTTCATCCATTCCATCATTTAATTCCACATACTGATAAACTGAAGGTCTTAAGTGTTGTACGTGCGTACAAATGTTTTAAATTAAATTTTTCTCTAAGATTATAATAATCTTCTATATTATTTTATAATATTCTTAATCCATAGTCATGTTTAAAGCAGCTAGTAGTGTGTCTTCTCGTGACCTCCTTGCTTTTATCTTATGTCCACATAGTCCAGTGTTTTTCAACCTTTTTTTGAGCCAAAGCACATTTTATTGCGTTGATAAAATGCGGAGGCACACCACCAGCAGAAATCATTAAAAAAACTAAATTCAGTTGACAGTAAAAAGTTGTCGTCGCAATTGTTGGATATGACTTTAAAGCATAACCAAGCATGCATCACTATAGCTCTTGTCTCAAAGTAGGTGTACTGTCACCACCTGTCACATCACACCCTGACTTATTTGGACTTTTTTGCTGTTTTCCTGTGTGTAGTGTTTTAGTTCTTGTCTTGCGCTCCTATTTTGGTGGCTTTTTCTTTTATGGGGGTATTTTCCTGTAGCAGTTTCATGTCTTCCTTTGAGCGATATTTCCCGCATCTATTTTGTATTAGCAATCAGGAATATTTCAGTTGTTTTTATCCTTCTTTGTGGGGACATTGTTGATTGTCATGTCATGTTCGGATGTACTTTGTGGACGCCGTCTTTGCTCCACTGTAAGTCTTTGCTGTCGTCCAGCATTCTGTTTTTGTTTACTTTGTAGCCAGTTCAGTTTTAGTCTCGTTCTGCATAGCCTTCCCTAAGCCTCAATGCCTTTTCTTAGGGGCACTCACCTTTTGGTTTAAAGGGGAACATTATCACAATTTCAGAAGGGTTAAAACCATTAAAAATCAGTTCCCAGTGGCTTATTTTATTTTTCGAAGTTTTTTTCAAAATTTTACCCATCACGCAATATCCCTAAAAAAAGCTTCAAAGTGCCTGATTTTAACCATCGTTATATACACCCGTCCATTTTCCTGTGACGTCACACAGTGATGCCAATACAAACAAACAGCAAGGTATAGCGACATTAGCTCGGATTCAGACTCGGATTTCAGCGGCTTAACACTGTCTGATAAGATAATTACTAACAACTATGAACTAGGTTTACAGCATATGAAATACATTTGGCAACAACATGCACTTTGAGAGTGCAGACAGCCCATTTCAGGCGCGCTGAGAACATATATTTTTCCACAATTTCAGCACTCAGGTTAACCATACCTAAATAGACACAAAATACTGCATTACACAAGACTACCCGAATGTACTCAAATGATTGAAAAAAATAAATGTTTTTAAGCTAAATTATTGGTAAACACAGTTTATGTATAATAATTTACGTAAAACCGCGAGTCATGAATAAAGTTTTCATCAATTAATATATTCTGTAGACATACCCTCATCCGCTCTCTTTTCCTGAAAGCTGATCTGTCCAGTTTTGGAGTAGATGTCAGCAGGCCAGGGAAGCTAGGGTCGATATTCTTCTCTTGATCATCTTCGGTGGCATAAGGGACGGTGTGAGCCAAGACATCCAGGGGGTTTAGCTCGCTCGTCTGCGGGAACAAACTGCCGCCATTGCTCGCCGTGCTACCGAGGTCCTTTGTCCCTGAATTGCTCACACACTCCGACAGATTCAATGGGGGTCTGGCGGCAGATTTCTTTGACTTTATCGTTGGAAATGCATCTGCTTTGAGTGTCGCAGGATATCCACACATTCTTGCCATCTCTGTCGTAGCATAGCTTTCGTCGGTAAAGTGTGCGGAACAAACGACTGACCATTTTCATCGGCTTTCCCCACACCCTCGTATTTTGAACAAATTTCGTCCAATTTCTTGCCACTTTCGCATCTTTGGGCCACTGGTGCAACTTGAATCCGTCCCTGTTCGTGTTGTTACACCCTCCGACAACACACCGACGAAAGTGAGAAAATGGCGGATTGCTTCCCGATGTGACGTCACAACGAGAGCGAATAATAGAAAGGCGTTTAATTCGCCAAAATTCACCCATTTAGAGTTTGGAAATCGGTTAAAAAAATATATGGTCTTTTTTCTGCAACATCAAGGTATATATTGACGCTTACATAGGTCTGGTGATAATGTTTCCCTTCAAGCATTAGACACCTTTTTACCTGCACACTGCCTCCCGCTGTTTCCGACATCTACAAAGCAATTAGCTACCGGTTGCCACCTACTGATATGGAAGAGTACTCTGCCGAGCTCTAGACAGCACCATCAGACCATGGCCACCAGGACGCTGACACAAAAGCTCCTCCACAAGCACGGCCGATAACCCCCGAGGCAGATGGCTCATCTGAGGAACGTTGGAAAATAAAAATAATAAAACTTGTCAAGTAGTAAGAACCATGGAGTGGAGATAAAGAATAAAATACAAGTAAGACATGTGAAGATTAATAGAAAAATAAAAATAAAAGATAAAAATGAAATGAATATACAGTAAATAAATAATAAATATATAGAACTAAATAATAGGATCAAAAGTAAAATACAAATGACTTCAAGAATCAAAAAGGCGGGTCTTAAGCCTGCTCTTAAAAACATGAACGTTCTCTGCAAACAAAGTAAACTCTTCGTTTTGTCTTAAGGGCTCCTGTTTGTCGGCTCACAGAGCTGTTTTGGCCAGTTCCTTATCTGTTTTGAAGAAGCAGCTGTGCTCTTTCTGTGTGAGAGGAGCCGGTTTTTGCTCTACGTAAGCTGAATCTTTTTGTTTGGATTCAGACCTCTTCTTGCTGATGTAAGGGCTGGTCTCCTAAAGCTTTAGTAAAACTTGGCCAAGTACTTTTCTGTCTCTGGGGTCCTCTTTACTCAACATATATGTCATCCAAAAGAACTTGGGAGTGACCAGTGTGTTTTATTATCCTGAGAGGAAGACTGCTCGTGCGCAACACTCCTTGTTAAGGAAAGAACTGGTACAATTAGATCAGGCTTATTGATCAAGACATTAGCTAAACAATCAAATTACCCGTTTGGCCTCGCCCTCGGCGGCTAATAACACATCAAATGATCCCCATTAAGGGTTTCCAATGAACTCCAATGTAAAGCCGTAGACACTATTCCAGAAGTTATCCACGACTCTCACGGGAAGAATCGTAATTCCACACCTTCAGCGAGCGCCATTTCCTACCTTAAGGGGAACTGCCCTTTTTTTTGGAATATTGTCTATCATTCACGATCCTTATGTAAGCCAAGAATACATGTTTTTTCTTGTTTTATGTATTCTAAATCATAAATAAACATTTGAAAAAGTCAGCTAACAATGGAGTCAGTATAGGTAATAATAGTATACAGCGCTGTAAAAATATCCAAACACCTCCATTGAGGTCTTATCAGAATCCCAATGAGAATCAGAAGTACTTAAATAATCCCAGAGAGGATTTTTTAAAGTATTAAATGATATACTGTTACCCGCGAGCAGTCTTCCTTTCAAGGAATAAAACACACTGCTCAATTTTGGATGACATATATGTTGAGTAAAGAGGACCCCAGAGACAGAAAAGTACTTGGCCAAGTTTTACTAAAGCTTTAGGAGACCAGCCCTCACAACGCCACAATAGCATCAGCAAGAAGAGGTCTGAATGACAAGCGTTTTTTTTTTTTGGTAATTTTATTTTTGTATTTCTTTTTACGTTGACACTTTTTACAGTGACTGAATTGATTTATTAATTTGATAACATTTTTTTTTTTAAATAATACAGGCAATAAGAAAAATATATATTTTTCTTTTTTTTATAACCCCTCTAAAAAAATAAAAAATAAAATAAAAAGTTATAAAAAGAAATACAAAAATAAAAAACATTTTAAAAAGCTGTTGGACTGGGAGGAGGACGGGGGGACAAGCATTTTTTTTTAAAATGTTGTTTTTGTATTTCTTTTTACGGTGACACTTTTTACAGTGACTGAATTTATTTTTATAATTTGATAAAAAAAAAAAAAATAATACAGGCAATAAGAAAAATAATTCTTTTTTTCTTTTTTTCTAACCCTCCCGCCCCCCCCCAAAAAAAGTTATAAAAAGAAATACAACAATTAAAAACATTTTAGAAAGGTGTTGGACTGGGAGGAAGGGAGGGGAGGGACAAGCGTTTTTTTCTTAGTCATTTTATGTTTGTATTTCTTTTTACGGTGACACTTTTTACAGTGACTTTTTTTTTGATTAAAAAAAATTAAAATAATACAGGCAAAAAGAAAAAAAATTTTTTTTTCTTTTTTTTCTAAACCCCCACCCCCAAAGGACAAAAAAAAAGCTATAAGAAGAAATACAAAAATTAAAAACATTTTAAAAAGGTGTTGAACCGGGAAGAGGGGAGGGACAAGCGGTTTTTTTTTTTGTTAATTTTATTTTTGTATTTCTTTTTACGGTGACACTTTTTACAGTGACTGAATTTATTTATTAATTTGATAAAAGATAAAAAAAAATAATACAGGCAACAAGAAAAAAAATAAAATAATATTTGTATAACCACCCCCCCCCCCCCAAAAAAAAGCTATAAAAAGAAATACAAAAATTTAAAACATTTTAAAAAGCTGTTGGACTTGGAGTAGGGGAGAGGGGGGGGGGGGGGGGGGGGGGGGACAAGCGTTTTTTTGGGTAACTTTATTTTTGTATTTCTTTTTACGGTGACACTTTTTACAGTGACTGAATGTATTTATTAATTTGCTAAAAAAACAATACAGGCAATAAGAAAAATTAATATCCCCCCCCCCAAAAAAAAAGCTATAAAACGAAATACAAAAATTAAAAACATATTAAAAAGGTGTTGGACCGGGAGGAAGGGACGGGAGGGACCAGCGTTTTTTTGTGGGGTAATTTTATTTTTGTATTTCTTTTTACGGTGACACTTTTTACAGTGACTGAATTTATTTATTAATTTGATAAAAACAAAAACAAACAATACAGGTAATAAGAAAAATAATATTTTTTCCCTTTTTTTTTCCCAACCCGTTGCCCTCCCAAAACTTAAAAAAAAAAAAAAAAGTTATAAAAAGAAATACAAAAATGAAAAACATTTTAAAAAGCTGTTGGACCGGGTGGAGAGGAGGGGTGTGTGTGTGTGTGTGTGTGTGTGTGTGTGTGTGTGTGTGTGTGTGTGTGGGGGACAAGCGGGTTTTTTAATTTATTTATTTTTTGTCATTTTATTTTTGTATTTCTTGTTACCATGACACCTTTTACAGTGACTGAATTTATTTATTAGTTAGATAAAAAATACAAATATAATACAGGCAATAAGAAAAATTATTATTTTTTCTTTTTTTTTTCCAACGCCCCCCCCCCCCCAAAAAAAAAAAAAAAGTTATAAAAAGAAATACAAAAATGAAAAACATTTTAAAAAGCTGTTGGATTGGGAGGAGGGAGGGGGGGGTGGAGGTACAAGCGGGTTCTTTAAATTTTTACTATTTTTTATTTTTTGTCATTTTATTTTTGTATTTCTTTTTACCATGACACTTTTTTACAGTGACTGAATTTATTTATTTATTAATTAAAAAAATTAAAATATAATACAGGCAATACAAAACGGACACTTTTTTTTATCTCTCTCCCTTCCAAAAAATTAAATAAAAATAAATAAAACAAACAAAAAAACTTCAGGACCGGGAGGGGGGACATATGAGGACAATGGGTAATTTTTTTCTTTTTTCTAAAGTGACTAAATAAAATTTTAGGTAAAGTTTTTTTGTTATTCCAAGTTTATTACTGCGGTTAACTTCTTTTTGCACTTGTACAACAGTTAAAAAGTGACTAAAGCCTTGTCTGTAATGTCTATACCTTTCTTGCTGGCGACTCCGGAAGAGCTTTATTCGACCTCCTCTACTTTTTATTTGACAAATTGCACACGGCAACACAAACAATTAGCTTTCTACGAGTAATAAATGTAAAAAAAAAAAAAAGCTGTCTCACCACAAACCATGCCAACTAACGTGCGAGAGATGATGACCAAGCATTGTTTGTACTTTGTTTGGAGTATCAGCATCTTCTGTGGCGCACTCGCAGCTTCTGGAGGCCAAACGTGCACACGTTTGTTGTTGTTGTTGTTGTTTGCTAGAGTGTTGGATTGTGTGTGTGTGTGTGTGTGTGTGTGTGTGTGATTCAAAGTGTTGTCAGAAGTGATCCCATTTTCATTACTCACTGGCTCAAAGAAGGAGGTGAGGCCCTGACTGGCTCGCTGCGGTGATAAATGCATTACCCCAATAAACCCTGTCGCCACTGAGGTGCTGAATGCCGACACACACACACGCACACACACACACACACACACACACACACACACACACACACACACACACACACACACACACACACACACACACACACACACACACACACACACACACACACACACACACCTTGAAAGAAGAAAGAGTCTGCCAATGGCGAGAGCGATGGATAGATAAAGGGAGCAAAGAGACAACCAAATGGGAAGAGAAAGACAGTGACAGCTAAGAGGAGATGAGAAAAGAGGAGATGGAGGACGAGAAGGGAAAATAAACAAGAGATGCGGGAGGAGGAAAGGGTGGTGGGGGTGTGGGGGGGTGGTTGGTGGAAAAGTGACAGGTGCTGAGGAGAGAAAAGAGTGCAGATGAAGGAGAAGCAGCAGACAGGAAGTGGGAGGGAGGAGACAGGAACTAATGGTTGCATACAGAGCGGGACTGTGGACTGCAGAGTCCGGCTGAACCCCCCAACCCCCCCCACTCGCCTCCTCGTTAGAGCGGCACAGGTGTGTTGAAGCACAGGTGTGCGGGATGGTGAGACTCTGCCTAACTTTCCACTACAAAGACAACATCTTTGATGTTCAAACTCATAAACTTTATTTTTTTTCTGCAAATAATAATTAACTTAGGCTGCAACACGTGCCAAAGTAGTTGGGAAAGGGCATGTTCACCACTGTGTTACATGGCCTTTCCTTTTAACAACACTCAGTAAAGGTTTGGGAACTGAGGAGACACATTTTTGAAGCTTCTCAGGTGGAATTCTTTCCCATTCTTGCTTGATCTACAGCTTAAGTTGTTCATCAGTCCGGGGGTCTCCGTTGTGCTATTTTAGGCTTCATAATGCGCCACACATTTTCAACGGGAGACAGGTCTGGACTACAGGCAGGCCAGTCTAGTACCCGCACTCTTTTACTATGAAGCCACGTTGATGTGGCATTGTCTTGCTGAAATAAGCAGGGGCGTCCATGGTAACGTTGCTTGGATGGCAACATATGTTGCTCCAAAAGCTGTATGTACCTTTCAGCATTAATGGTGCCTTCACAGATGTGTAAGTTACCCATGTCTTGGGCACTAATACACCCCCATACCATCACACATGCTGGCTTTTACACTTTGCGCCTATAACAATCCGGATGGTTCTTTTCCTCTTTGGTCCGGAGGACACGACGTTCACAGTTTCCAAAAACTATTTGAAATGTGGACTCGTCAGACCACAGAACATTTTTCCACTTTGTATCAGTCCATCTTAGATGAGCTCAGGCCCAGCGAAGCCGACGGCGTTTTTGGGTGTTGTTGATAAACGGTTTTCGCCTCGCATAGGAGAGTTTTAACTCGCACTTACAGATGTAGCGACCAACTGTAGTTACTGACAGTGGGTTTCTGAAGTGTTCCTGAGTCCATGTGGTGATATCCTTTACACACTGATGTCGCTTGTTGATGCAGTACAGCCTGAGGGATCGAAGGTCACGGGCTTAGCTGCTTACGTGCAGTGATTTCCCCAGATTCTCTGAACCCTTTGATGATATTACGGAGCGTAGATGGTGAAATCCCTAAATTCCTTGCAATAGCTGGTTGAGAAAGGTTTTTCTTAAACTGTTCAACAATTTGCTCAGGCATTTGTTGACAAAGTGGTGACCCTCGCCCCGTCCTTGTTTGTGAATGACTGAGCATTTCATGGAATCTACTCTTACACCCAATCATGGCACCCACCTGTTCCCAATTTGCCTGTTCACCTGTGGGATGTTCCAAATAAGTGTTTGATGAGCATTCCTTAACTTTATCAGTATTTATTGCCACCTTTCCCAACTTCTTTGTCACGTGTTGCAGGCATCAAATTCTAAAGTTAATGATTATTTGCAAAAAAAAAAAAAATGTTTATGAGTTTGAACATCAAATATGTTGTCTTTGTAGCATATTCAACTGAATATGGGTTGAAAATGATTTGCAAATCATTGTATTCCGTTTATATCATACTTGCCAACCCTCCCGGATTTTCCGGGAGACTCCCGAAATTCAGCGCCTCTCCCGAAAACCTCCCGGGACAAATTTTCTCCCGAAAATCTCCCGAAATTCAGGCGGAGCTGGAGGCCACGCCCCCTCCAGCTCCATGCGGACCTGAGTCCGCTTTCCCACAATATAAAGAACGTCTACAGTAAAGCAGTCCGTCTGCCGTAAACAGCAATGTTGTGACACTCTTAAACAGGACAATACTGCCATCTAGTGCATTTGATGAAAGCACTTTTGTGTGTGCCACACATCAATGCATCATCAGAGAGGGTGTTCAGCATGGTTAGAAAGATAGTGACAGAGAATAGAACAAGGATGGACAATTCAACCCTTAACTCAACAATGAGTAGATGAGTGTTATGTGTGTGTATATGTGTAAATAAATGAACACTGAAATTCAAGTATTTCTTTTATTTATATATATATATATATATATATATATATATATATATATATATATATATATATATATATATATATATATATATATATATATCTAGAATTCACTGAAAGTCAATTATTTCTTATATATATATATATATCCATCCATCCATCCATTTTCTATCGCTTATTCCCTTCGGGGTCGCGGGGATATATATATATATATATATATATATATATATATATATATATATATATATATATATATATATATATATATATATATATATATATATATATATATATATATATATACACAGGTAAAAGCCAGTAAATTAGAATATTTTGAAAAACTTGATTTATTTCAGTAATTGCATTCAAAAGGTGTAACTTGTACATTATATTTATTCATTGCACACAGACTGATGCATTCAAATGTTTATTTCATTTAATTTTGATGATTTGAAGTGGCAACAAATGAAAATCCAAAATTCCGTGTGTCACAAAATTAGAATATTACTTAAGGCTAATACAAAAAAGGGATTTTTAGAAATGTTGGCCAACTGAAAAGTATGAAAATGAAAAATATGAGCATGTACAATACTCAATACTTGGTTGGAGCTCCTTTTGCCTCAATTACTGCGTTAATGCGGCGTGGCATGGAGTCGATGAGTTTCTGGCACTGCTCAGGTGTTATGAGAGCCCAGGTTGCTCTGATAGTGGCCTTCAACTCTTCTGCGTTTTTGGGTCTGGCATTCTGCATCTTCCTTTTCACAATACCCCACAGATTTTCTATGGGGCTAAGGTCAGGGGAGTTGGCGGGCCAATTTAGAACAGAAATACCATGGTCCGTAAACCAGGCACGGGTAGATTTTGCGCTGTGTGCAGGCGCCAAGTCCTGTTGGAACTTGAAATCTCCATCTCCATAGAGCAGGTCAGCAGCAGGAAGCATGAAGTGCTCTAAAACCTGCTGGTAGACGGCTGCGTTGACCCTGGATCTCAGGAAACAGAGTGGACCTACACCAGCAGATGACATGGCACCCCAAACCATCACCCAACCATGCAAATTTTGCATTTCCTTTGGAAATCGAGGTCCCAGAGTCTGGAGGAAGACAGGAGAGGCACAGGATCCACGTTGCCTGAAGTCTAGTGTAAAGTTTCCACCATCAGTGATGGTTTGGGGTGCCATGTCATCTGCTGGTGTCGGTAATGTTGTAACAAATAATATTTCTATTAAATAGGCTTTAATTTGCATTTTAATTAACGTGTGATTATTTTTTGTATTTAGAAATAATAGTACCAACTTTTTTTTTTTTTTTTTTTTTTTTTTTCCTCCAACATATGTTGCACTGGCGTGGCGCCCCCTGATGGACGGCGCCCTTAGCATTTGCCTATACGGCCTATGCCACGGGCCGGCCCTGGATGGATGGATGAATAGGCAAGATGTACACTGAAAACAGGATTGGTCCTAGGATTGAACCCTGGGGAACACCACGGGACAAGGGAGCATAGGCCGAAGCCGAACGTAACCAACTAATGCTTATGATATGTGATTGTTTTGGTGGTGTGTGTGTGTCTATAATGTAAGGGGATGTGTGTATTTGTTCAAGTCAAATATAGTATAGTCATACTGTGCTGTGTGCCCTCACTCCTAATCACCAGCTCCCTCACCTTCGCCCCCCCGGTCTCCCTCCACCTCTCTCCTCGCCACGCCGCCTCCCGGCTCACCACCTCTGGTAATGAGGTGAAGGTGGATCAGAACCCTTAGCGGTATTTCGACTAGACGCGGGTCAGGCCTTCCCCTCATTAGCTGTCATCACAGGCCAAAAAGAAGAAGAAAAAAAAAAAATACCCCAAAACACCATTGAATGACATCAAAAGAGGGAAAGACGGAGGATGAAAACGCCACGCAACTCCTTTTTTTGGGGACGCTTGAAAAAGGGGAGACGTGTGAGGCGAGGGTGGAGGGCAGCATACAATTAAGACGGGAGGAAAAGGGGACTGACCTGCTGATGTGAACTGAGAGAGGAGCTGGGGGTTGGACGTGCGCCACATAATGAAAGATACAACTTTTTTTTTTTTTTCAAGGCTGGGGCGGCATACCAAAAATGTAGTCACCTTCCTTCCAGGAGGGGGGGGGAAGGAAACAACAGGCGACCCGGACGACTCCAGCCAAAAGGCGAAGGAGAGGCGGAGACTTTAACGAGGGACAAGGGAGAGGCAGTGAACATGGCGGCGCGGAGGGGAGGGGGTTAGGATGCGGGCCTGGTAATAAGTGGCGAGGAAGGTAAGGATGGAAAACCCCCCCCCCGTCCCTCCCGCCTGGTGGCTGCCACGGGGGCCTGAGTGACAGAAATTAATAATTAGTGACAATGATTGACAGCGCTCCCTCCATCTGCGGCTCCTCGCCACGCCGGCCTCCGCCAGCGACCGCGGGCACAATGAGCTCCGGAGGGATTGTGGGTAGACGCGCATGATTGACATCTGCCTCCTGGAGACCGCGAGGGGGAGCGAGAGAGGGGAGGGGCTGGACGACGGAGGTGTTTTTTTTTTGTTTTTTTTTTGTCATGGGGGGGGCGGGGTTAGGATGGATGGTCAGAGGAGTGGAGGACTTATCAGCGCCTCTGCACCCCCCCCTCCCGCCACTCCCCCAATCTCCATCACACTTTGGACTGCTCATCTCGCCATCCCATTTTCCGGCGCCACGGCGGCATTATGCAAAAGTGACAAATTGACCACTGGAGGGGGATAAATAAAGAGGAGAAAATGAGAAAGAGGGTGGAGGGGAAATAGCCTGTAGATAGCCATCAAGGGGGGATTTGTCACTTGTCTCTTCCCCCCGGTTCCTCCGTCCCCTTATCCGAGATACCGCTCCTCTTCGCCAATCCCGTTTGGCTTTTTCGTGCTCGTGGCGAACGAAAACGTCCGTAAACGGCGACTCTTTGCGGCAACTTTTCTTGTTTGTTCGCTGCAAAGCCACTAGCAGAGGTGGGTAGAGTAGCCAGAAATTGTACTCAAGTAAGAGTACTGTTACTTTAGAGATTTATTACTCAAGTAAAAGTAAGGCATACTTGCCAACCTTGAGACCTCCGATTTCGGGAAGTGGGGGGCGTGGTCAGGGGTGGGGCGGGGCGTGGTTGGGGCGTGGTTAAGAGGGGAGGAGTATATTGACAGCTAGAATTCACCAAGTCAAGTATTTAATACAAATATATATATATATATATATATATATATATATATATATATATATATATATCAATCAATCAATCAATCTTTATTTATATAGCCCTAAATCACAAGTGTCTCAAAGGGCTGCACAAGCCACAACGACATCCTCGGTACAAAGCCCACATAAGGGCAAGGAAAAACTCACCCCAGTGGGACGTCGATGTGAATGACTATGAGAAACCTTGGAGAGGACCGCATATGTGGGTAACCCCCCCCTCTAGGGGAGACCGAAAGCAATGGATGTCGAGTGGGTCTGACATAATATTGTGAGAGTCCAGTCCATAGTGGATCCAACATAATAGTATATATATATATATATATATATATATATATATATATATATATATATATATATATATATATATATATATCTACATCCTGGAAATATGCAAACAAAACTGTGTTTAGATAATTGATACTTCAAACTTGCATAAATAAATATTAAGGAATATAACATAACTTGGCTTCTGAGAGCTTCAAAATGTAATGAATAAAATGTTAAAGTTGTTGATAAACAAGCAATTATTTTAATAATTAAATATGGTCATTTTAAATGAATTATCATGATAATTTAAAATTCATTATTTCCAAATATGTTTATTTTAATGTATAATTCTATGGCTGGATGTAATAAGGAGTCAGAAAAAATACAAATAAAAATACAATTAATTTTGATGTTTTTAGCAAAATATAGTAAAAATGTATTTAGTTTTTTTTTTTTTAAATTAATAAATATATTTATTTTTAGGTAAGATAAACATAATAATACAATGTATCTCTAGTCTGGATGATTTAGTTCTTGTCACCCTGTTGTCCTCCCGTCGTGAAAAAAGGCTGTCCTCACTCAGGTCCTCATGGAGCTGGAGGGGGCGTGGCCTCCAGCTCCAGCTGAAAATCGGGAGATTTTCGGGAGAATATTTGCCCCGGGAGGTTTTCGGGAGAGGCGCTGAATTTCGGGAGTCTCCCGGAAAATTCGGGAGGGTTGGCAAGTATGAAGTAAGGAGTAGTCACCCAAATATTTACTTGAGTAAAAGTAAAAAGTATGTTGTGAAAAAACTACTCAAGTGCTGAGTAACTGATGAGTAACCTGTTCGTTTAATGATGACGGCAACAAATAATGCACACAAACATAAAAATAGCAATGAGCAAATTCAGAGGCAGGAATATCTCTTAAGCAACTAAAACAATAATATATATTAAATAATAATACATTAACATACAAAAAAATGAAGGCAAATTGAGCCACAATAACTTAACAGCACCATAGGCCAGTTAAGAGGGGAGGAGTATATTGACAGCTATCCTGAAAATATGCAAACAAAACTGTGTTTAGATAATTGATACTTCAAACTTGCATAAATAAATCTTAAGGAATATAAGATAACTTAACTCAAAATGTAATGAATAAAATGCTGAAGTTGTTGATAAACAAGCAATTATTTTAATAATTAAATATGGTCAATTTAAATGAATTATTATAATCATTTAAAATTAAATATTTCAAATATGTTTATTTTAATGTATAATTCTTGTCGGAGGCAGATATTTACATATATCCAAATTTAAGTTGTACTTCTTTCATTTCTTAGTCATAATTGAAAACAGCTTGTGTTTTCCATTTCTTCTCTTGATGCTCTGTCAGCAAGTAAACTGTGTGTGATAACCTTGAGTTCTTTGGAATGTATTATGGCTAGGGAGGCGTTGTGCTTGTATTATGGCTAGGGAGGGGGAAGGAAAGAGGGGTTTTTGGCGTTGGGAAGACAGACCATTTTGGGAGGCGCGATAGAATGTTCTAGGGTTAGACTGGTCTCAAAATGTATATTGGCAAAGCTTTGAAAATATACAACAAAATACCTATTCTGACTCTGGTGGTTTTTCAACTCAGCTTTAAGTGTCGTAAAGAGCTTGGGAGCGAATTGTGACTTGAATTCCCTGGGAGGAACAACTGGTCCAAAACGCAACATTCTATGGCTGGATGTAATGAGGAGTCAGAAAAAATACAATTAAAATACAATTAATTTTTATGTTTTTAGCAAAATATAGTAAACATTTATTTATTTTTATTTTTTTAATTAATAAATATATTTATATTTAGGTAAGATAAACATAATAATACAATTTATCTCTAGTCTGGATGATTTAGTTCTTGTCACCCTGTTGTCCTCCCGTCATGAAAAAAAGGCTGTCCTCAGTCAGGTCCGCATGGAGCTGGAGGGGGCGTGGCCTCCAGCTCCGGCTGAAAATCGGGAGTTTTTCCGGGAGAATATTTGTCCTGGGAGGTTTTCGGGAGAGGCGCTAAATTTCGGGAGTCTCCCGAAAAATTCGGGAGGGTTGGCAAGTATGCCACAGGCTCAGTAGGCAGAGATTACAAAGGAAAATAACAAGTTAGCCTTTACGCAAACCATAAACTGATAGGTGTGGGCCACACCTGGGAACACACTGTGCACTTTTGATTGGTGTTTGTATGCATGTGTGAGTGTGTGTGCGACTGTGCGTGTGTGTGTGTGTGTGTGTGTGTGTGTGTGTGTGTGTGTGTGTGTGTGTGTATGAGGCTGCAGTGCGTTAATAAATGTCCCCACACGATGTACATTTGACAGTGATTCATAGCAGGGAAGCTAACATCAGCCTACGGTGACAGCCAAAATATCTACTAACGTTACTTACCGCCATGTGCTTCCTCAAATTTGACGTTGAGTTCATGTAAGCTTAAGCTTGTTAATCATGTGACCGCCTGGCTCTGTTTGATTGGTGAAAAGAAGTCAAACGTCACCAGTGACTGCATTTGATTGGTGAAACGCAGGCATGCGATAGATCCTACTTTGAAAGTCTGTCTGACAAACCAAAACAAACAAAGTGTGCATTAACAGATGTATAAAAATCAGTAGCGAGTAGCGAGCTGAATGTAGATACATGGAGCGGAGTAAAAGTAGCGTTTCTTCTCTATAAATATACTCAAGTAAAAGTATGTTGCATTAAAACTACTCTTAGAAGTACAATATATCCCAAAAGTTACTCAAGTAGATGTAACGGAGTAAATGTAGCGCGTTACTACCCACCTCTGGCCACTAGGGGCGCTGACCCGCCACCAGAGAACATTTGCACCATCCTTAGAACGCAGGATTATATCCCCGCCTTTGGCAGAATAAGAACGCCTTACAATTGTCCTTCAGTCTGCCAGAAGAAGATAAACACAATGAATGCACCTGTGTCGTATACAGTCGTGGTCAAAAGAACATAACGTCATGGCTGTCTTGATGTCACGGCACGGGGCTCGAACCCGCTTTTCTCCGACGGCCTGGTCTGCCAGCACCTCCGCTGGCCGCATCACGCCAACATGCCGGTAAGGCTGTGGGCGATCAGCAATCAACACACCTGGGACTGATGAGGGCGAGCTGTATTTAGACCAGTGGACCCAAGGATCCTGGCCGGAACTTAGTCTTCTGTACCGTAAGCCGATAACCCAGCTTTACGCTCTCTCTCTCTGCATTTTCCCCTCCGTGTTTCATTGTTCTTCCTCGTCGTCCTCCCCAGCAATCTGCCTTCGTCCCCGCGTGTTCGAGGAGAGGATATATATATAATATATATATATATCAGTGACGTGCGGTGAGGTTGATGGCTGGTGAGGCACTGACTTCATCACAGTCAGATTTACAAACATATGAACCCTAAAGAGTATCTTATTCACCATTTGATTGGCAGCAGTTAATGGGTTATGTTTAAAAGCTCATACCAGCATTCTTCCCTGCTTGGCACTCAGCATCAAGGCTTGGAATTGGGGGTTAAATCACCAAAAATGATTCCCGGGCGCGGCGCCGCTGCTGCCCACTGCTCCCCTCACATCCCAGGGGGTGATCAAGGGGATGGGTCAAATGCAGATGACAAATTTCACCACACCTAGTGTGTGTGTGACAATCATTGGTACTTTAACTTAACTTTAACTTTACACATACAAACTGTAGCACACAAAAAAGCACATTTAATAAAAAATTTTTTATTATGGTCTTACCTTTACTTATAAATAAAGTCCATTCGCCGCTGTTGTGCTGAATTAATGAACCCCCTGACGGGTGTGTTATATCAACTAAAGCCCTCACTTAAACTTTCCACGTGCAAGATTGAATCTATTTAAAAAAGTGTAACCGAGGGTTTATAAATGTGGCCTATACTGTATGAAACTACAAAATAACAAACACGGAGGCTCCAGTTTACATGAGGACCACTTTATTTACCTTCTTTCAAAAACCTCCGCTCCACTACAACATGTCATCACTTCCGCTCTTGGTGCCTTCAAAATAAGAGCTCAAGGCATATACTGTATAACAGCGCATAACAGGAACTTAACATCACAAATAGGAACGCCCATAAAAATAGGTTACAAAAGTTATTTAATAAGAAGCCAAAAAGTGCAAAAACAATAATGTTCGTGTTGGAGGAGTTGTGAATTAGGTACACCTGCAGTCTGCAGGTGTACCTAATGTTGTGGCCCTGCAGTCATTCACAACTCCTCCAACACCAACATTATTGTTTTAGGCACTTTTTGGCTTCTTATGAAATAACTTTTTTAAATCGATTCAATCTTGCACATGGAAAGTTTAAGTGTGGGCTTTAGTTGATATAACAATTCTATGGCGGGGGTGCAGGAGGCGGGGCTACTGGAGCCTCAGCCAGTGCGTCTTTTGCAGCAGTTTTATGATCGCTCAGCACAAGAAATACGTTACACACATACAGTTGTTGACAAAATACACTGTACATTATATACCTCAGCTAACTAAACTATGGAAATGTATAATATAGTTCTTGTCCAGGGTGTACCCCGCCTTCCGCCCGATTGTAGCTGAGATAGGCTCCAGCGCCCCCCCGCGACCCCAAAGGGAATAAGCGGTAGAAAATGGATGGATGGATAGTTCATATAGCAATACAGTCTCACTGCACAGCAGGCCAGCAGTTAGCCGAGTCATTGCGCAATCCATGTTGAGGCACTGAGTGACGTGCCTCAACTGGCTGCTGATCACCGCACCGTCTCTTCTCAGTATTTGAACGGCAAATGTGACAATTCAGCGGTTTTGAATAAAAATAATCTAAAACTGGTGAAGTTAAATGGAAAATAACTTTAAAGTATAATCACTGACTACATATAACAATTTAATAAATTTTTTTTCTTTTTACATTTTTTTTCATTCCATGATGGGAGGTGAGGCCCCGCCTCACCTGCCTCCAGTGACTGCACGTCACTGATATATATATATATATATATATATATATATATATCTAATAAGAGCTTTACTTCCCCTTTGTGTCTGTGCCATCAACTCTCTCCTGCAATATATAACACTTGAGTTTCCAATAATTTCTACAACTCTTATTTTTTGTGACATACTTGTTGGTCACAAAACAAACATTCATGAAGTTTGCTTCTTTTATGAATTTATTATGGGTCTACTGAAAATGTGAGCAAATGTGCTGGGTCAAAAGTATACATACAGCAATGTTAATATTTGCTTACATGTCCCTAGGCAAGTTTACCTGCAATAAGGCGCTTTTGGTAGCCATCCACAAGCTTCTGTTTGAATTTTTAATCACTCCTCTTGACAAAATTGGTGCAGTTCAGCTAAATGTGTTGCTTTTCTGACATGGACTTGTTTCTTCAGCATTGTCCACATGTTTAAGTCAGGACTTTGGGAAGGCCATTCTAAAACCTTCATTCTAGCCTGATTTAGCCATTCCTTTACTACTTTTGACGTGTGTTTAAGGTCATTGTCCTGTTGGAACACCCAACTGCGTCCAAGACCCAACCTCCGGGCTGATGTTTTTAGCTTGTCCTGAAGAATTTGGAGCTAATCCTCCTTTTTCATTGTCCCATTTACTCTCTGTAAAGCAGCAGTTCCATTGGCAACAAAACAGGTCCAGAGCATAATACTACCACCACCATGCTTGACGGTAGGGTGGTGTTCCTGGGATTAAAGGCCTCACCTTTTCTCCTCCAAACATATTGCTGGGTATTGTGGCCAAACAGCTCCATTTTTGTTTCATCTGACCACAGAACTTTCCTCCAGAAGATCAAGGCTCACTGCGGCACTATTTACCTCAGGGCCTGGAAAAGAGGGGACTTCCACTGAGCTCCACCGAATCCAGTGGGGAATCAGTTTCACATCACAACACATTATTGATTTTTTCCTTCTTCTTGTCTTCCCAGAAGAGACACCCCCCCCCCCCCCCCCCCCCCCCCCCATTGTGGCCCAGGTCTCAGCAGAGTCCGCTACAGAGGTTTGTAACGAGCTCAGGATCAAGGTCATGCTCTCCAGCTAAGCACTGTAAATGTGTCCTCTTTGGCCAAGACAAACATCGATACTACTGTTGACCTCTTCGGGTTTTTCTCTGTAATAGGGTTGTACGCTATACCGGTACTAGTATAGTATCGCGGTACTAATGAATCAAAAATGGTACTATAATGAAAAGTACCGGTTCCCCATATATATATATATATATATATATATATATATATATATATATATATATATTTATATATATATATATATATATATATATATATATATATATATATATATATATATATATGAGGTTTCTCATTGTCATTCATATTGACATCACACTGGGTTGTGAGTTTTTCCTTGCCCTTATTGTGCATACTTGCCAACCTTGAGACCTCCGATTTCGGGAGGTGGGGGGGTGGGGGGGTGGGGGGGTGGGGGGGGGGGGGGGGGGTGGCGTGGTTGGGGGCGTGGTTAAGATATATATATATAAGAAATACTTGACTTTCAGTGAATTCTAGCTATATATATATATATATATATATATATATATATATATATATATATATATATATATATATATATATATATATATATATATAAATATATATATATATATATATATATATACATATATATATATGTATACATATATATATATATATATATATATATATATATATATATACATATATATATATATATATATATATTTATATATTTATATATATATATATATATATATATATATATATATATATATATATATATATATATATATATATATATATATATATATATATATAAATAAAATAAATACTTTAATTTCAGTGTTCATTTATTTACACATTTACACACACATAACACTCATCTACTCATTGTTGAGTTAAGGGTTGAATTGTCCATTCTTGATCTATTCTCTGTCACTATTTCAGAACACACACATTATACAAATATCTATTATAAAATCAATAAGAAAATGGGAGCTCTAATTTGGGAGTCTGAATTAGGATCAGAAGTTCCTATATAAACATTGCGCACTCACGTCGCCTTTTTGTATTGATGACTGCAGCTGTGCACTGGATTCATTCACAAATACAAACTACAACTCACAAACACTTTAGAGTTAGGCTCCACCATCAGAATGTGTACTTAAACTTATAAAGATCACATGGATATTATTCAGTGAGTTGATTCACCAAAACTAACCTGTTATACAGGAGGAAAAAGCACACAGGACGTTTCAATTATTCACAGACTGGTCGAGCTCATCAGAATGACAAGACACTTCCGGTCTGCAGGTGATAGCATTCAATTGGGAAGAAACGCCCTACTGCCCCCTACTGACCAATGTGAATACTGATAAATCTGTAATGACAGCTCCAAAAACGAATTCAAACCACAAAATAAAATACATGAATCAACACAAAAATGTGACACATTATGGGTGGGTCACATATGCATGTACAGTAGATGGCAGTATTGTCCTGTTTAAAAGTGTCGCTCAGGTCCGCATGGAGCTGGAGGGGGCGTGGCCTCCAGCTCCGCCTGAATTTCGGGAGATTTTCGGGAGAAAATTTGTCCCGGGAGGTTTTCGGGAGAGGCGCTGAATTTCGGGAGTCTCCCGGAAAATCCGGGAGGGTTGGCAAGTATGTTATTGTGGGATCTGAACCGAGGATGTCGTTGTGGCTTGTGCAGCCCTTTGAGACACTTGTGATTTAGGGCTATATAAGTAATCGCTCGATCTTCAGTTTCATCTGGCCCAACTTAAGGAGTGTAACTTTTTCTTTCATCATCTAGTACAACACACACACACACACACACACACACACACACACACACACACACACACACACACACACACACACACACACACACACACACACACACACACACACACTGCAACAGACGGCTCCGAGCATGCAGAGTTGACAGCTGGTAACTGCAGGGCCTAGCAGGTGTGTGTGTGTGTGTGTGTGTTTGCTCCTGGAGGGCCCCTGACTCATGGCCAGAGAGACCAGCAAACAGAGGCCGGACTAGCCCGGAGTCCAGTTCACTTCAGCTCCTGTGATTGATTAGAATGAGCCTGGACGTGGACCTGTGTCTTGCCTTTGGTCACAAGCTTTGACTTCCTTCGTGACGTCAACACACCACCAGGCTCCGACTGCGCAAATTATTCACAATTTGCGCTGGTCAACTGTGACTAAGTAAGAAGAAACGGAAGCAAAAGAAGAAAAAACTAAACTGAGTGACTGTTTTAAGTCAAAGTGTCATATTCTGATGGCAGGAAAACATGACTTTAATAGGATAACAGGATCACAGGATACCAGGAAACCAATCATCGAGCCCTGACTGGAGGGCGAGGCAGGCTTCAATAGCAGCCAGCTGATTGACAACAATGTGGTGGCCAGGCTGCCAATCAGCAGCAGGTGAGGGGAAACAGCACTCAGGGAGCCCAAACAGGAAATGGAACCAAAATAAGAGCGCTGACAGGAAATAAACACCAACCAAGGAAACACCACCCAATGTGAATGTGACAGATCGTCACACAAACAGCTCTTAAAAAGTTTGATATTTCCTTAAAAAGTCAAAACCCAATCATGGCCCTTCTAGAATAGAATATCAATCAATCATCAATCAATGTTTTCTTATTTAGCCCTAAATCACGAGTGTCTCAAAGGGCTGCACAAGCCACAACGACATCCTCGGCTCAGATCCCACATCCGGGCAAGGAAAAACTCAACCCAATGGGATGACAAAACCTTTGAGGGGACCGTAGATGTGGGGACCCCCTCTGGGCGACCGGTGCAATGGACGTTGAGTGGATCTAGCATAATATTGTGAGAGTCCAGTCCACAGTGGATCTAACATAATAGTGTGAGAGTCCAGTCCATAGTGGATCTAACATTATAGTGTGAGAGTCCAGTCCATCGTGGATCTAACATAATAGTGAGAGTCCAGTCCATAGTGGATCTAACATAATAGTGTGAGAGTCCAGTCCATAGTGGATCTAACATAATAGTGAGAGTTCAGTCCATAGTGGATCTAACATAATAGTGTGAGAGTCCAGTCCATAGTGGATCTAACATAATAGTGTGAGAGTCCAGTCCATAGTGGATCTAACATATTAGTGAGAGTCCAGTCCATAGTGGATCTAACATAATAGTGAGAGAGTCCAGTCCATAGTGGATCTAACATAATAGTGTGAGACTCCAGTCCATAGTGGATCTAACATAATAGTGTGAGAGTCCAGTCCATAGTGGATCTAGCATAATATTGTGAGAGTCCAGTCCATAGTGGATCTAACATAATAGTGTGAGAGTCCAGTCCATAGTGGATCTAACATAATAGTTAGAGTCCAGTCCATAGTGGATGTAACATAATAGTGAGAGTCCAGTCCATAGTGGATCTAACATAATAGTGAGAGTCCAGTCCATAGTGGATCTAACATAATAGTGTGAGAGTCCAGTCCATAGTGGATCTAACATAATAGTGTGAGAGTCCAGTCCATAGTGGATCTAACATAATAGCATGAGAGTCCAGTCCATAGTAGATCTAGCATAATCATGTGAGAGTCCAGTCCATAGTGGATCTAACATAATAGTGAGAGAGTCCAGTCCATAGTGGATCTAACATAATAGTGAGAGAGTCCAGTCCATAGTGGATCTAACATAATAGTGTGAGAGTCCAGTCCATAGTGGATCTAACATAATAGTGTGAGAGTCCAGTCCATAGTGGATCTAACATAATAGTGGGAGTCCAGTCCATAGTGGATCTAACATAATAGTGAGAGTCCAGTCCATAGTGGATCTAACATAATAGTGTGAGAGTCCAGTCCATAGTGGATCTAACATATTAGTGACAGTCCAGTCCATAGTGGATCTAACATAATAGTGAGAGTCCAGTCCATAGTGGATCTAACATAATAGTGAGAGAGTCCTGTCCATAGTGGATCTAACATAATAGTGAGAGTCCAGTCCATAGTGGATCTAACATAATAGCATGAGAGTCCAGTCCATAGTAGATCTAGCATAATCATGTGAGAGTCCAGTCCATAGTGGATCTAACATAATAGTGAGAGTCCAGTCCATGGTGGATCTAACATAATAGTGTGAGAGTCCAGTCCATAGTGGATCTAACATAATAGTGAGAGTCCAGTCCATAGTGAATCTAACATAATAGTGGGAGTCCAGTCCATAGTGGATCTAACATAATAGTGAGAGTTCAGTCCATAGTGGATCTAACATAATAGTGTGAGAGTCCAGTCCATAGTGGATCTAACATATTAGTGAGAGTCCAGTCCATAGTGGATCTAACAGGCTTGTAGGGATGATATAGCCTCTGTGTTTTGTCCTGACATATATATATATATATATATATATATATATATATATATATATATATATATATATATATATATATATATATATATATATATATATATATATATATATATATATATATATATATATATATATGGGGAACCGGTACTTTTCAAACAGAGTATAGTACCATTTTTGATTCATTAGTACCACGATACTATACTAGTACCGGTATACCGTACAACCCTAGTACCTACCGAGACTTGAGAAAGGGTTAGGATTAAATCAACTTCTTCCTACTCCCTTTCAGGCATGGGGAATGGTGCAAGTGATGCTTGTGGACTCAGACTTGTGACGCATGTCCGGAACTAACAAGAGTCATGACCAAACTTGGGAGAATTCTCTCTCCCGGTCCTCCATGAAGCGCTGCGCCTTTCTCCGGCCGCCCGGCCGCCCCCGTCATGGCGCTGACATCTTGAAAGGCTCGCACACCTGGCCTGCCGGCTGCCTCTTTGGTCCGCCTCACCTTTTGTCAGCGCCATGTTAATGAAGGCGCTGTCAATGTCCACCTACCTCACACCGGGGGCGCCTTTTAATGAGTGGACTATTTGATCACACACACCGTCCTTCTGGAGGATGCTCCTCTCACTGGGGGGGGGGGGGGGGTTCAGCTGATTAGGAGGAGGATGGTTGTCTTATAAAAAAAGAGAAAGGAAATGATTATTTTTATTCCTCCTCCTCCTCCTCTTGCGCCCGAGTGAGGCTCAGATGAAAGCGGGGCCGAGCGCTGGGCTCGCCACAAAAAAAAAGTGCCAAGCGATCACAAACAAACCTTCAGATGAATCACATCAAAGGCGCCGGCCCAATTGTTAGCCCTCCCTCGTATCCGCCGAAAATTGGCTCATTAAGAGGGGAAAAAAAAAAAAAAAAAGACATTGTTTACATTAGCCGCGGCCCTGATTCACAGCGGCCATGTTTGTTGTTGTTGTTGTTGTGTTTCGGCGACACACCACTTGAGCCACGGTTGCTCCTTTGAAGGCTTGAGAGCGAGCGCCAGGGCCACGACAAAAAGAAACAGAACGCATGCTGACAATTTGTGTCGCCAACACAATTGGAGAGGACGCTCGCTCTTTTCCCTCCTCGGCTCATCAGCTCTTTACTACTAATTAGTAAACGTGGTGGTGTGGTGGTTTCCTGACCTATCCTATATTCTACATATATATATATATATATATATATATATATATATATATATATATACATATATATATATATATATATATATATATATATATATATATATATATATATATATATATATATATATATATATATACATAAGTGTGTCAGGACAAAACACAGAGGCTATATCATCCCTACAAGCCTGTTTCTCAGGTTTCCTTACTCATTAGGGGATTTTATTGCAATAAAATCCCCTGATGAGCAGGGAAACCTGTGAAACAGGCTTGTAGGGATGTATATATATATATATATATATATATATATATATATATATATATATATATATATATATATATATATATATATATACATATATATATATATATATATATATATATATATATATATATATATATATACATATGTGTGTCAGGACAAAACACAGAGGCTATATCATCCCTACAAGCCTGTTTCTCAGGTTTCCTTGCTCATTAGGGGCTTTTATTGCAATAAAATCCCCTGATGAGCAGGGAAACCTGTGAAACAGGCTTTTAGGGATGTATATATATATATATATATATATATATATATATATATATATATATATATATATATATATATATATATACATATGTCAGGACAAAAAACAGAGGCTAAATTATCCCTACAAAATCCCCTGATAAGCAGGCTTGTAGGGAAACCTGCGAAACAGGCTTGTAGGGATGATATATCTTCTGTGTTTTTTCCTAACCTAACCTATATTCCGCTCGATACATATATATATATATATATATATATATATATATATATATATATATATATATATATATACATATATCAGGGTATAGGGCTTCACGGTGGCAGAGGGGTTAGTGCATCTGCCTCACAATACGAAGGTCCTGAGTAGTCGTGAGTTCATTCCCGGCCTCTGGATCTTTCTGTGTGGAGTTTGCATGTTCTCCCCGTGACTGCGTGGGTTCCCTCCGGGTACTCCGGCTTCCTCCCACCTCCAAAGACATGCACCTGGGGATAAGTTGATTGGCAACACTAAATTGGCCCTAGTGTGTGAATGTGAGTGTGAATGTTGTCTGTCTATCTGTGTTGGCCCTGCGATGAGGTGGCGACTTGTCCAAGGTGTACCCCGCCTTCCGCCCGATTGTAGCTGAGATAGGCTCCAGCGCCCCCCGCGACC
>NC_084551.2:60652500-60760000 GCF_033978685.3 Nerophis lumbriciformis | reverse complement strand
TAAACCAGGCACGGGTAGATTTTGCGCTGTGTGCAGGCGCCAAGTCCTGTTGGAACTTGAAATCTCCATCTCCATAGAGCAGGTCAGCAGCAGGAAGCATGAAGTGCTCTAAAACTTGCTGGTAGACGGCTGCGTTGACCCTGGATCTCAGGAAACAGAGTGGACCGACACCAGCAGATGACATGGCACCCCAAACCATCACTGATGGTGGAAACTTTACACTAGACTTCAGGCAACGTGGATCCTGTGCCTCTCCTGTCTTCCTCCAGACTCTGGGACCTCGATTTCCAAAGGAAATGCAAAATTTGCATGGTTGGGTGATGGTTTGGGGTGCCATGTCATCTGCTGGTGTCTTGGAAGTCAACCAGTGGAACAAATTCTTCAAAATAAAATCCTAAAAGCCAACCTGTACTTGTAATACAGGTTTTATAAGGCCTCAGTTTGGTCCTAGAACAGATAATTCATATTATTTACAAGTATTTCGAAATTAGAACAACTTGGAAGCCATTTAGCGGAAGAAAATCTTCAAAAAAGAACCCTAGAATCCAACCTTTATGGTTAATTCAAGTTTGATCATTGCCCCAGTTAGAGCCTTTACCATAATTCCAATGATGTCCTATTATTTTGAAATGTGAACAACTCGAAAGCCAACCAATGGCACAAATTCTTCAAAATAAAATCCAAAAATCCAACGTGTACCGTTAATACAAGTGTTATGATAGTCCCAGTTTGACCCTGTAATAGACTAATTCATATTATTTTCTATTATTTTGAAACTCGGAAGTCACTGGGTGGAACAAATTCTTCAAAAAAGAACCCTAAAATCCAACCTGTACTTGTAATACAAGTTTTTGAATGGCCCCAGTTTGGTCCTGGAACAGATAATTCAAATTGTTTACAATTATTTTGAAATTACAACAACTTGGAAACCAATTAGCGGAAGAAATTCTTCCAAGAAAACCCCTAAAATCCAACCTGTACTTGCAATACAAGTTTTATAATGGCCCCGGTTTGGCCCTGGAACAGATAATTCATATTATTTACAATTATTTTGAAATTTGAACAATATGGAAGTCAAACAGCAGAACAAAACCTTCAAAAAAGAACCCCAAAACCCAACTTGTATAGTTAATACAAGTGTTATGATGGCCACAGTATGACCCTGGAACAGAATAATTCTTATGATTTTCTATTATTTTGAAAAACCTTGGAATCCAACCAATGGCACACATTTTTCCAAATAAATAACCCTAAAATCCTGCCTTTATAGTTACTACAAGTGTTATGATGGTCACAGTTTGAACATAATTATTTATGCAATGTCTTATTCTGAAATATGAACAACTCGGAAGCCAAATTCCCCCAAAAACATTTCAAAAAGCCAAAAGGCGGCGGCGTGCGTACGAGTTACATAATTCATCTATTTTCCAATTAATTTCCCGTCTGCTGACTTTTTAACAATTTAAATGATAATTTCATCCCTCGTTAGCAGTTTGAGTGCGCAGGAAGTGTGCGCTTTCAGCCCCGTTCCCCTCGGAAACCGTCCCTAAACACTCGGTAAATTTAAACAGCACCTGGAAAATGTCTGCTATTGTGTCAATCTGAGGGGGCGCTGAGATGGGTTGAGGGGGTTTGGGGGGCACGGGGCTTCCCGGGGACCGCATTAGGAAGAGGTCGTGTCCGGCTCGGGGGACACGGGGCCCGCCGTGACCTGCTGGATAATAGCTGCCACCAGGGGTCAGCGCTCGCCTCGCAGGCAGGTAGAGAGACGCTGACACGATAATAGAGAGAGGACAGTGGTAGGGTCTCTCCTATCAGGTTAAAGGCAGCATTATGCAAAGTGCAGATGATTTTTAGCTTCGGGGGAGGAAGTGCAGGTTAATGTGAGAGAAGAAGAAGAAGAGTTGGTTGAGTGGAGTGTAAGAGGGTTAATAAAAGTGACAAGTGAGTGTTTTATTCTTTACACTTTTTCTAGACATTTAGAGGGATTTGCTGAGTGGGAGAGTTGACCTCTACCACTGGTGTCAAACTTCATTCTATCTGGCCCGCAAATGATACGTGTCAATAAAATACTTCATATAAACTCACTAAATGTCATGGATTGTTTTCATTTTGACAGAAATAAATATATGGACTGCTTGAAATTGCATACCTTTTCAACTTTAATAGTATCCAATATTGCAACAATCAGAATCAGAAATACTTTAATAATCCCTGAGGGGAAATGAACATTTTCAGCAAAATCCCATTCAAGATCAGACAAACATTACAGGGAGACAGAACAGGATCAAATATTACAGGGAGACAGAACAGGATCAAACACTACAGGGAGACAGAACATGATCAAACATTACAGGGAGACAGAACAGGATCAAACATTACAGGGAGACAGAACAGGATTAAACATTACAGGGAGACAGAACAGGAACAAACATTAAAGGGAGACAGAACAGGATCAAACATTACAGGGAGATCGAACAGGATCAAACATCACAGGGAGACAGAAGAGGATCAAACATTACAGGGAGATCGAAAAGGATCAAACATTATAGGGAGACAGAACAGGATCAATCATTACAGGGAGACAGAAGAGGATCAAACATTACAGGGAGATAGAACATGATCAAGAATTACAGGGAGATAGAAGAGGATCAAACATTACAGGGAGACAGAACATGATCAAGAATTACAGGGAGACAGAACAGGATCAAACCTTACAGGGAGACAGAAGAGGATCAAACAATACAGGGAGACAGAACAGGATCACAAATTATAGGGAGACAGAACAGGATCAAATATTACAGGGAGACAGAACAGGATCAAGCATTACAGGGAGACAGAACAGGATCAAACATTACAGGGAGACAGAAGAGGATCAAACATTACAGGGAGACAGAACAGGATCAAACATTACAGGGAGACAGAACAGGATTAAACATTACAGGGAGACAGAACAGGATAAACAATTACAGGGAAACATAACAGGATCAAGCATTACAGGGAGACAGAAGAGTATCACACTTTACAGGGAGACAGAACAGGATACAATATTACAGGGAGACAGAACAGGATCAAGCATTACAGGGAGACAGAACAGGATACAATATTACAGGGAGACAGAACAGGATCAAACATTACAGGGAAACCAAACAGGATCAAACATTACAGGGAGACAGAAGAGGATCAAACATTACAGGGAGACAGAAGAGAATCATCAAACATTACAGGGAGACAGAACAGGATCAAGCATTACAGGGAGATAGAAGAGGATCAAACATTACAGGGAGGTAGAAGAGGATCAAACATTACAGGGAGACAGAACATGATCAAGAATTACAGGGAGACAGAACAGGATCAAACATTACAGGGAGACAGAAGAGGATCAAACATTACAGGGAGACAGAACAGGATCACAAATTATAGGGAAACAGAACAGGATCAAATATTACAGGGAGACAGAACAGGATCACAAATTATAGGGAGACAGAACAGGATCAAATATTAGAGGAAGACAGAACAGGATCAAGCATTACAGGGAGACAGAACAGGATCAAACATTACAGGGAGACCGAACAGGATCAAACATTACAGGGAAGCAGAAGAGGATCAAACATTACAGGGAGGCAGAACAGGATAAAACATTACAGGGAGACAGAACAGGATTAAACATTTCAGGGAGACAGAACAGGATCAAAAATTACAGGGAAACATAACAGGATCAAGCATTACAGGGAGACAGAACAGGATCAAAAATTACAGGGAAACATAACAGGATCAAGCATTACAGGGAGACAGAACAGGATCAAAAATTACAGGGAAACATAACAGGATCAAGCATTACAGGGAGACAGAGGAGGATCAAACTTTACAGAGAGACAGGACAGGATACAATATTACAGGGAGACAGAACAGGATCAAGCATTACAGGGAGACAGAACAGGATCAAACATTACAGGGAGACAGAACAGGATCAAACATTACAGGGGGACAGAAGAGGATCAAACATTGCAAGGAGACAGAACAGGATCAAACATTATAGAAAGACAGAAGAGGATCAAACATTACAGGGAGACAGAACAGGATCGCTGACGTGTCTGCCAACTTCCGGTGCCCCTCACAAAAAAAGGTGAGAAACAGGTAAACGCTGGGAACGGGGAGGGAGAGAAAAAATTCAGTCTAAGCCAGGGCCCCTGGAGAGGAGGTCCAAACTGAGGCCAAGGGCAAAAAACCTCATAGCCATAGCAGACATAAACATGTGTGTAAGAGGGAATCATCAAAGAACACAAAGGACATTAAAGACATTAAAAAGCGCAGAGCTGATTTTTACACAGCCACAAAAGTAAAACAACAACAACAAAAAAAAACAAAACATATACACTGTGGTGGCCTCTGCGGTGTTCCACACCATCGTCTGCTGGGGTCGGGGGGAGCATGGCCAGAGACAGGAGCAGACCCAACAAAGCAACCAAGAGAGCCGACTCCACCAACGGCCGCCCACTAACTCTCGGCCAGTGTCCAGTCTGAGAGCCAGGATGCGTCCAAGGAGACCGAGGTTTTACTGCCATGTTACAGACATTGTTTGGAAACAATTTAAACATGTCAAAAATCTTTCGGATTGATATATATCTGCGGATTACAGTCCGGTGCAGCTAGTATATGAAAAAATCTTTATTCATTCTAAAATTTGGTGGGTGCGCCTTAAATACCGGTGCACTCTATAGCCCGGAAAATACGGTAGTTCAGTGTTAATATTTGAGTGGGTCCTCTGTTGTAGTAGTAGTAGTAGACATCCATCCATCCATCCATCTTCTTCCGCTTATCCGAGGTCGGGTCGCGGGGGCAGCAGCCTAAGCAGGGAAGCCCAGACTTCCCTCTCCCCAGCCACTTCGTCCAGCTCCTCCCGGGGGATCCCGAGGCGTTCCCAGGCCAGCCGGGAGACATAGTCTTCCCAACGTGTCCTGGGTCTTCCCCGTGGCCTCCTACCGGTCAGACGTGCCCGAAACACCTCCCAAGGGAGGCGTTCGGGTGGCATCCTGACCAGATGCCCGAACTACCTCATCTGGCTCCTCTCGATGTGGAGGAGCAGCGGCTTTACTTTGAGCTCCTCCCGGATGACAGAGCTTCTCACCCTATCTCTAAGGGAGAGCCCCGCCACCCGGCGGAGGAAACTCATTTCGGCCGTGATCTTGTCCTTTCGGTCATGACCCAAAGCTCATGACCATAGGTGAGGATGGGAACGTAGATCGACCGGTAAATCGAGAGCTTTGCCTTCTGGCTCAGCTCCTTCTTCACCACAACGGATCGATACAGCGTCCGCATTACTGAAGACGCCGCACCGATCCGCCTGTCGATCTCACAATCCACTCTTCCCTCACTCGTGAACAAGACTCCGAGGTACTTGAACTCCTCCACTTGGGGCAAGATCTCCTCCCCAACCCGGAGATGGCACTCCACCCTTTTCCGGGCGAGAACCATGGACTCGGATTTGGAGGTGCTGATTCCCATCCCAGTCGCTTCACACTCGGCTGCGAACCGATCCAGTGAGAGCTGAAGATCCTGGCCAGATGAAGCCATCAGGACCACATCATCTGCAAAAAGCAGAGACCTAATCCTGCAGCCACCAAACCAGATCCCCTCAACGCCTTGACTGCGCCTAGAAATTCTGTCCATAAAGGTTATGAACAGAATGGGTGACAAAGGGCAGCCCTGGCGGAGTCCAACCCTCACTGGAAACGGGTCCGTCTTACTGCCGGCAATGCGGACCAAGCTCTGACACTGATCATACAGGGAGCGGACCGCCACAATCAGACAGTCCGTTACCCCATACTCTCTGAGCACTCCCCACGGTCGAATGCCTTCTCCAAGTCCACAAAGCACATGTAGACTGGTTGAGCAAACTCCCATGCACCCTCAAGGACCCTGCCGAGAGTATAGAGCTGGTCCACAGTTCCACGACCAGGATGAAAACCACACTGTTCGTCCTGAATCCGAGGTTCGACTATCCGGCGTAGCCTCCTCTCCAGTACACCTGAATAGACCTTACCGGGAAGGCTGAGGAGTGTGATCCCACGATAGTTGGAACACACCCTCCGGTTCCCCTTCTTAAAGAGAGGAACCACCACCCCGGTCTGCCAATCCAGAGGTACCGCCCCCGATGTCCACGCGATGTTGCAGAGTCTTGTCTACCAAGACAGCCCCACAACATCCAGAGCCTTAAGGAACTCCGGGCGGATCTCATCCACACCCGGGGCCTTGCCACCGAGGAGCTTTTTAACTACCTCGGCAACCTCAACCCCAGAAATAGGAGAGCCCACCACAGATTCCCCAGGCCCTGCTTCCTCATAGGAAGACGTGCTGGTAGTAGTAGACAGTCTACTTCAAACAGTTGATATAATTAATAATGAAATCCAAAGGCAAATTTATACATTATTCACGGTGTAGAGGTTGCCCTCTAGTGGGTTCTTCGGACCACCACACACTGCCAGGAGAGCCCGGAATTCAGGGTATAACACTGTTTTACTGTCATCAATTCTGTGTCTCTCTCTCTCTCTCTCTCTCTCTCTGGCTCCCACTCCAATGCCAACCCCAGTGTCTCATTCCGGCTGCTGCTAATAAAGGCGACAGGTGATTAGATAACAAGGCCCACCTGGGCCATCTACTCACCTGTCGCTGTCTTCGAGGCCGGTCCTGGCACACCCACGTTCCACGGCAGGCCCGCAGGCCACGCCCCCCCTCCACAGACACATTTATTTATTAGCCATTAAATGCAAACTTCCGTTATTTGGAAACTTTAGCTGTAGAAATGTGAACATATAATTCAATTTTAAATGATTGACGTAAAAATGTGAACATGTCACATAAACAGCCTGGTAGGATTCACAAGTCTCAGTTTTTGCACGCGCCAATTTTCGTACGGAATTTTGTATACAGTTTTGATCCGACAGATATTCACGGAATGTCTGGCAACACATTTTGTTCCCATACTGTCCCCAAAATGAACCAAATTGTGGCCTTAAAATGTATGCAACTACTGAAATCCGGCTTATGAGCTACTGTTACAACCATACTTCTGATTTATTGTGTGTGTGTGTGTGTGTGTGTGTGTGTTCTGGCAATGCTTACTTTACACAGTCACTTTTAGGGGACCTCTGACGGTATGGGGACAAAAAAAGTTAAAGTACCAATGATTGTCACACACACACTAAGTGTGGTGAAATTTGTCCTCTGCATGTGACCCATACTTGCCAACCCTCCCGGATTTTCCGGGAGACTCCCGAAATTCAGCGCCTCTCCCGAAAACCACCCGAAACAAATTTTCTTCCGAAAATCTCCCGAAATTCAGGCGGACTCAGGTCCATGAGGACCTGAGTCCGCTTACCCACAATATAACCAGCATACCTGCCCAATGATGTTATAACTGTAGAATGATGGAGGGCGAGTTCTTGGTTTCTTATGTGGGTTTATTGTTAGGCAGTTTCATTAACGTCCTCCCAGCGCGGCAACAACACACAACAACAGCAGTCACGTTTTTGTATACCGTAAAGCAGTTCGTCTGCCGTAAACAGCAATGTTGTGACACTCTTAAACAGGACAATACTGCCATCTAGTGTTATGTGTTTGTATATGTGTAAATAAATGAACACTGAAATTCATTTATTTTATATATATATATATATATATATATATTAGAGATGCGCGGTTTGCGGGCACAACCGCGGAGTCCACGGATTATCCGCGGATCGGGCGGATGAAATAAAAAAAAATTCGATTTTATCCGCGGGTCGGGTCGGGTCGGGCGGTTGAAATAAAAAAAAATTAGATTTTAAATAGATTCAGGCGGGTGGCAGTTAAACCAATTCGGAAATATATATACATAGTTAAATGTTGTTACCCACATACGAAAAACGAGCAGGCACCTGCTGCATATGCCACAACAGAAGAAAAAAAAAAAAAGAGATGGACACTTTTAAGGAGAGGAGAAGGGACGCCTCGCCGGGATCCGGGACCGAGGCCCCTTCCCCCGAGAGGGCCCCACCGGGAGCCGTAGCTGAGGCGATCCGCGAGAAGGGCCCGACGCACGTCCAGGGTCACCACCGCCCTCACCGCACCGACACTCCGCCTCGTCCGCCTTCGCCGCGGCCGGCGTCACGCGCAGCAGGTAAGCAGCTTACCTGTCCGCCACCCCCGTGGCCGGGGGCGCGTAACAGGGGTCACTCCGCGCGCAGTGCGCTCACGAAAGGGGTGGGGCTCACCCTGGTTGATATAGACAGCAGGACGGTGGCCATGGAAGTCGGAACCCGCTAAGGAGTGTGTAACAACCCACCTGCTGAATCAACTAGCCCTGAAAATGGATGGCGCTGGAGCGTCGGGCCCATATACCCGGCCGTCGCCGGCAGCGAGACGCGCTTGGAGGTGCGCTCAGCGCGGCTCCCATATGATTGCGCACTGGTGTGCGTCTGGGCCGTGACAGCGTGGCACGCGAATGTCTGTGCTGCATTGGCTCAGTCTCCTTTCTTTAACAGGCAAAAGCTTTATAACCTCACTAATGCCTTGCATCGTCTATATTAGATATATAACAACGGGCGGGTGCGGGCGGGTGCGGTTCTGATCAAATGTTAGGTCGGGTGGATGGCGGATGGTTGACGACTTTCTGATGCGGTTGCGGATGAAATAATTGCCTATCCGCGCATCTCTAATATATATATATATATATATATATATATATATATATACACATATAATAAAATATATATATACACGTATATATATACATATAATAATATATATATATATATATATATATATATGAAATACTTGACTTGGTGAATTCCAGCTGTAAATATACTCCTCCCCTTTTAGCCACGCCCCCGACCACGCCCCCTTATACCCCGACCACGCCCCCCCCCACCTCCCGAAATCGGAGGTCTCAAGGTTGGCAAGTATGATGTGACCCATCCCCTTGATCAACCCCTGGGAGGTGAGGGGAGCAGTGGGCAGCAGCGGCGCCGCGCCCGGGAATCATTTTTGGTGATTTAACCCCCAATTCACGGTTACAAGCGGCCCTCTGATGGCAGCCATAACTGCCGTGTGGCCCTCAATGAAAACCACTTTGACATCCCAGTCGGGTCTTCCTCAATATAAGCTCCAGGCGACACGGGACCCTCAGGTCCGGCCTCCTCTTCTTCTATAAAAAGCACACCCGAGGGACAGCGCAATAACGCCGCGACGTAATAGGAGCGCAAAGAGAATTTTCCAAAACAAAAAAAACACTTGATTTTAAGTGGGAAAAGAAATTGGAGGCTATTTGCAAAGAGTAATTTCCTAAAATCACATAGCCCAGGTGGACTTAGGAGAGACGTTCATATGAGAGCCGGCGGCTAAACGGATTTGGTCCTACTTGACTCGATTGGAGAAGTTATTGGAAAAGACTTGACTCAGTCTCCCCGCTGAGGTGCACACCCTCTCACTTTTATTGCCTCGGGTGGACGAAATCGAAGTTTTAAAGCCTTTTTGAAAACATTTTACTGTCATATCATTCTGTTAGGAATATTAATTTATGTCATAGTGGAATGTCCGATATCAACAAAAAAAACTCCCCAAAACAAGTAGCGGAATATATCTTCCGGCATTTAAAATCTCCTTTAAGAGCTCAAACACTACATTAGGTTTTTGATATCTGATATCCGTCCGATATCAGCAAAAACAAAACAAGTATTAGAATTAATCTTCTTGCATTTAAAATTTAGATTTTGATATCAGATATTGGTGCGACACCAGGAAAAATCTTCCACTTAAGCGATCTGTGATCAGATGTTGGTCCGATATCAGCAAAGAAAAGAATTACCGGTATTTATAGTCCATCCATCCATCCATTTTCTACCGCTTATTCCCTTTGGGGTCGCGGGGGGCGCTGGAGCCTATCTCAGCTACAATCGGGCGGAAGGCGGGGTACACCCTGGACAAGTCGCCACCTCATCGCAGGGCCGTATTTTTTTTAATTTATTTATTTATTTATTTTTTTAAAATTTTTTTATCTAGTCTAATATTTAAAATCTCCGATATAAGCACTACGTTATGATTTCGATACCAGCTATGAGTCCGATATCAGCAAAAAAAACCACACGTATCAAAATTTATCGGCTTATATTTAAAATATAAACGGATATCAGATATTGGTCTGATATCAGTAATCCATCCATCCATTTTCTACCGCTTATTCCCTTTGGTGTCACGGGGGGCGCTGGAGCCTATCTCAGCTACAATCGGGCGGAAGGCGGGGTACACCCTGGACAAGTCGCCACCTCATCGCAGGGCCGTATTTTTTTAAATTTATTGATTTATTTATTTATTTTATTTATAGTCTAATATTTAAAATCTCCGATATAAGCACTACGTTATGATTTCGATACCAGCTATGAGTCCGATATCAGCAAAAAAAAACACACGTATCAGAATTTATCGGCTTATATTTAAAATATAAACGGATATCAGATATTGGTCTGATATCAGTAATCCATCCATCCATTTTCTACCGCTTATTCCCTTTGGTGTCGCGGGGGGCACTGGAGCCTATCTCAGCTACAATCGGGCGGAAGGCGGGGTACACCCTGGACAAGTCGCCACCTCATCGCAGGGCCGTATTTTTTTAAATGTATTTATTTATTTATTTTATTTCATTTTTTTATTTTATTTATAGTCTAATATTTAAAATCTCCGTTATAAGCACTACGTTATGATTTCGATACAAGCTATGAGTCCGATATCAGCAAAAAAACCCACACGTATCAGAATTTATCGGCTTATATTTAAAATATAAACGGATATCAGATATTGGTCTGATATCAGTAAAAAAAAAAACAACAACATTTGAAATATCCAATATATGCCCTCTGTTATCATTTTGATATCAAATATTGGAGCAACATCAGCAAAAAAAAAAAAATTGGGTTACATCGGCTTGGATTTGAAATCTCAGATATAAGCGCTGCGTTATGATTTTGATATCAGATATGGGACTGATATCAGCAAAAAAAAACGCAACTGCCAGAATGTCGTCTTATATTTAAAATCTCCGATACAAACATATATCAGATACGGTTTAAGTGAAGTTTATTTTGAACATGCATGTAATTACAGCATGATACATAACAATTTCCGGTTCGATATCGGACTGATATCGGTGCAATGTCTGCAAAATTCACCGATACAAGCACTCCGTTATGATTATGATATCAGATATGGCTCCCATAACAGCAAAAAAACACAGTTCTCGGAATATATTGGCTTATATTTTAAATCACCGATATAAACAGATATCAGATATCAGTCTGATATCAGCAAAAACAAAAAACAAAACAAGTACCGGAATACACAAAGTATCTTCCTGCATTTAAAATCTCCTATAAGAGCTCCGTTATGAATTTGATATAAGCACTACATTAGGATTTAGATATCTGATATTCGTCCGATATCAGCAAAAACAAAACAAGTATTAGAATAAATCTTGCATTTAAAATTTAGATTTTGATATCAGATATTGGTGCGACATCAGCAAAAAAAAAGAAGTATAGGATTACAGCAGCTTGCATTTAAAATCTTCGATGTCAGTGCTCTGTGATCAGATGTTGGTCCGATATCAGCAAAAAACAGAATTATCGGTATTTATAGTCTAATATTTAAAATCTCCGATACAAGCACTACGTTATGATTTCGATACCAGCTATGAGTCCGATATCAGCAAAAAAACACACGTATCAGAATTTATCGGCTTATATTTAAAATATAAACGGATATCAGATATTGGTCTGATATCAGTAAAAAAAACAAAAAAAAAACATTTGAAATATCCAATATATGCCCTCTGTTATCATTTTGATATCAAATATTGGAGCAACATCAGCAAAAAAAAATAAAAATTGGGTTACATCGGCTTGGATTTGAAATCTCAGATATAAGCGCTGCGTTATGATTTTGATATCAGATATGGGACTGATATCAGCAAAAAAAACCGCAACTACCAGAATGTCGTCTTTTATTTAAAATCTCCGATACAAACATATATCAGATACGGTTTAAGTGAAGTTTATTTTGAACAAGCATGCAATTACAGCATGATACATAATATTTTCCGGTTCGATTTCGGACTGATATCGGTGCAATGTCAGCAGAATTCACCGATACAAGCACTCCGTTATGATTATGATATCAGATATGGCTCCCATAACAGCAAAAAAACACAGTTATCGGAATATATCGGCTTATATTTCAAATCTCCGATACAAACAGATATCAGATATCAGTCCGATATCAGAAAAATAAACTCCCCAAGAACAAGTAGCGGAATATATCTTCCGGCATTTAAAATCTCCTTTAAGAGCTCAAACACTACATTAGGATTTAGATATCTGATATCCGTCCGATATCAGCAAAAACAAAACAAGTATTAGAATTAATCTTCTTGCATTTAAAATTTAGATTTTGATATCAGATATTGGTGCGACACCAGCAAAAATCTTCCACGTAAGCGTTCTGTGATCAGATGTTGGTCCGATATCAGCAAAGAAAAGAATTACCGGTATTTATAGTCTAATATTTAAAATCTCCGATATAAGCACTACGTTATGATTTCGATACCAGCTATGAGTCCGATATCAGCAAAAAACCCCACACGTATCAGAATTTATCGGCTTATATTTAAAATATAAACGGATATCAGATATTGGTCTGATATCAGTAAAAAAAAACAAAAAAACATTTGAAATATCCAATATATGCCCTCTGTTATCATTTTGATATCAAATATTGGAGCAACATCAGCAAAAAAAAATAAAAATTGGGTTACATCGGCTTGGATTTAAAATCTCAGATATAAGCGCTGCGTTATGATTTGATATCAGATATGGGACTGATATCAGCAAAAAAAAACGCAACTACCAGAATGTCGTCTTATATTTAAAATCTCCGATACAAACATATATCAGATACGGTTTAAGTGAAGTTTATTTTGAACATGCATGCAATTACAGCATGATACATAACAATTTCCGGTTCGATATCGGACTGACATCGGTGCAATGTCTGCAAAATTCACCGATACAAGCACTCCGTTATGATTATCATATCAGATATGGCTCCCATAACAGCAAAAAAACACAGTTCTCGGAATATATTGGCTTATATTTTAAATCACCGATATAAACAGATATCAGATATCAGTCCGATATCAGCAAAATAAACTCCCCAAGAACAAGTAGCGGAATATATCTTCCTGCATTTAAAATCTCCTATAAGAGCTCCGTTATGAATTTGATATAAGCACTACATTAGGATTTAGATATCGGATATCTGTCCGATATCAGCAAAAACAAAACAAATATTAGAATAAATCTTGCATTTAAAATTTTGATTTTGATATCAGATATTGGTGCAACATCAGCAAAAAAAAAATAAGTATAGGATTACAGCGGCTTGCATTTAAAATCTTCGACGTCAGCACTCTGTGATCAGATGTTGGTCCGATATCTGCAAAGAACAGAATTATCGGTATTTATAGTCTAATATTTAAAATCTACGATATAAGCACTCCGTTATGATTATGATATGAAATATGGGACCGATAACAGCAAAAAACACAGTTATCGGAATATATTGTCTTATATTTCAAATCTCCGATATAAACAGATATCAGATATCAGTCCGATATCAACAAAAAAACCTCCCCAAAACAAGTAACGGAATATATCTTCCTGCATTTAAAATCTCCTTTAAGAGCTCAAACACTACATTAGGATTTAGATATCTGATATCCGTCCGATATCAGCAAAAACAAAACAAGTATTAGAATTAATCTTCTTGCATTTAAAATTTAGATTTTGATATCAGATATTGGTGCGACACCAGCAAAAATCTTCCACGTAAGCGTTCTGTGATCAGATGTTGGTCCGATATCAGCAAAGAAAAGAATTACCGGTATTTATAGTCTAATATTTAAAATCTCTGATACAAGCACTACGTTATGACTTCGATACCAGCTATGAGTCCGATATCAGCAAAAAAAACCCCACACGTATCAGAATTTATCGGCTTATATTTAAAATATAAACGGGTATCAGATATTGGTCTGATATCAGTAAAAACAAAACAAAAAAACATTTGAAATATCCAATATATGCCCTCTGTTATCATTTTGATATCAAATATTGGAGCAACATCAGCAAAAAAAAAAAAAAATTGGGTTACATCGGCTTGGATTTGAAATCTCAGATATACGCGCTGCGTTATGATTTTGATATCAGATATGGGACTGATATCAGCAACAAAAAAAAACGCAACTACCAGAATGTCGTCTTTTATTTAAAATCTCCGATACAAACATATATCAGATACGGTTTAAGTGAAGTTTATTTTGAACATGCATGCAATTACAGCATGATACATAACAATTTCCGGTTCAATATCGGACTGATATCGGTGCAATGTCGGCAAAATTCACCGATACAAGCACTCCGTTATGATTATGATATCAGATATGGCTCCCATAACAGCAAAAAAACACAGTTATCGGAATATATCGGCTTATATTTCAAATCTCCGATACAAACAGATATCAGATATCAGTCCGATATCAGAAAAATAAACTCCCCAAGAACAAGTAGCGGAATATATCTTCCTGCATTTAAAATCTCCTATAAGAGCTCCGTTATGAATTTGATATAAGCACTACATTAGGATTTAGATATCTGATATCCGTCCAATATCAGCAAAAACAAAACAAGTATTAGAATAAATCTTGCATTTAAAATTTAGATTTTGATATCAGATATTGGTGCGACATCAGCAAAAAAAAAGAAGAAGTATAGGATTACAGCGGCTTGCATTTAAAATCTTCGATGTCAGCGCTCTGTGATCAGATGTTGGTCCGATATCAGCAAAGAAAAGAATTACCGGTATTTATAGTCTAATATTTAAAATCTCCGATATAAGCACTACGTTATGATTTCGATACCAGCTATGAGTCCGATATCAGCAAAAAAACACACGTATCAGAATTTATCGGCTTATATTTAAAATATAAACGGATATCAGATATTGGTCTGATATCAGTAAAAAAACCAAAAAAACATAAGTAGTGGAATATATCTTCTTGCATTTGAAATCTCCAATATATGCCCTCTGTTATCATTTTGATATCAAATATTGGAGCAACATCAGCAAAAAAAAAAAAAAATTGGGTTACATCGGCTTGGATTTGAAATCTCAGATATAAGCGCTGCGTTATGATTTTGATATCAGATATGGGACTGATATCAGCAAAAAAAAAACGCAACTACCAGAATGTCGTCTTATATTTAAAATCTCCGATACAAACATATATCAGATACGGTTTAAGTGAAGTTTATTTTGAACAAGCATGCAATTACAGCATGATACATTATATTTTCCGGTTCGATTTCGGACTGATATCGGTGCAATGTCAGCAGAATTCACCGATACAAGCACTCCGTTATGATTATGATATCAGATATGGCTCCCATAACAGCAAAAAAACACAGTTATCGGAATATATCGGCTTATATTTCAAATCTCCGATATAAACAGATATCAGATATCAGTCCGATATCAGCAAAAAAAACTCCCCAAGAACAAGTAGCGGAATATATCTTCCTGCATTTAAAATCTCCTATAAGAGCTCCGTTATGAATTTGATATAAGCACTACATTAGGATTTAGATATCGGATATCCTTCCGATATCAGCAAAAACAAAACAAGTATTAGAATAAATATTGTATTTAACATTTAGATTTTGATATCAGATATTGGTGCGACATCAGCAAAAAAAAAAAAAAGTATAGGATTACAGCGGCTTGCATTTAAAATCTTCGATGTCAGCGCTCTGTGATCAGATGTTGGTCCGATATCAGCAAAGAAAAGAATTACCGGTATTTATAGTCTAATATTTAAAATCTCCGATATAAGCACTACGTTATGATTTTGATACCAGCTATGAGTCCGATATCAGCAAAAAAACACACGTATCAGAATTTATCGGCTTATATTTAAAATATAAACGGATATCAGAAATTGGTCTGATATCAGTAAAAAAACAAAAAAAAACATTTGAAATATCCAATATATGCCCTCTGTTATCATTTTGGTATCAAATATTGGAGCAACATCAGCAAAAAAAAAAAAAAATTGGGTTACATCGGCTTGGATTTGAAATCTCAGATATAAGCGCTGCGTTATGATTTTGATATCAGATATGGGACTGATATCAGCAAAAAAAAACGCAACTACCAGAATGTCATCTTTTATTTAAAATCTCCGATACAAACATATATCAGATACGGTTTAAGTGAAGTTTATTTTGAACAAGCATGCAATTACAGCATGATACATAACAATTTCCGGTTCAATATCGGACTGATATCGGTGCAATGTCGGCAAAATTCACCGATACAAGCACTCCGTTATGATTATGATATCAGATATGGTTCCCATAACAGCAAAAAAACACAGTTATCGGAATATATCGGCTTATATTTCAAATCTCCGATACAAACAGATATCAGCAAAAACAAAACAAGTATTAGAATTAATCTTCTTGCATTTAAAATTTAGATTTTGATATCAGATATTGGTGCGACACCAGCAAAAATCTTCCACGTAAGCGTTCTGTGATCAGATGTTGGTCCGATATCAGCAAAGAAAAGAATTACCGGTATTTATAGTCTAATATTTAAAATCTCCGATATAAGCACTACGTTATGATTTTGATACCAGCTATGAGTCCGATATCCGCAAAAAAACACACGTATCAGAATTTATCGGCTTATATTTAAAATATAAACGGATATCAGATATTGGTCTGACATCAGCAAAAAAAAATAAAAATTGGGTTACATCGGCTTGGATTTGAAATCTCAGATATAAGCGCTGCGTTATGATTTTGATATCAGATATGGGACTGATATCAGCAAAAAAAAACCGCAACCACCAGAATGTCGTCTTATATTTAAAATCTCCGATACAAACATATATCAGATACGGTTTAAGTGAAGTTTATTTTGAACAAGCATGCAATTACAACATGATATATAACAATTTCCGGTTCGATATCGGACTGATATCGGTGCAATGTCTGCAAAATTCACCGATACAAGCACTCCGTTATGATTATGATATCAGATATGGCTCCCATAACAGCAAAAAAAACACAGTTCTTGGAATATATTGGCTTATATTTTAAATCACCGATATAAACAGATATCAGATATCAGTCTGATATCAGCAAAAACAAAAAACAAAACAAGTACCGGAATACACAAAGTATCTTCCTGCATTTAAAATCTCCTATAAGAGCTCCGTTATGAATTTGATATAAGCACTACATTAGGATTTAGATATCTGATAGTCGTCCGATATCAGCAAAAACAAAACAAGTATTAGAATAAATCTTGCATTTAAAATTTAGATTTTGATATCAGATATTGGTGCGACATCAGCAAAAAAAAAGAAGTATCGGATTACAGCGGCTTGCATTTAAAATCTTCGATGTCAGCGCTCTGTGATCAGATGTTGGTCCGATATCAGCAAAGAACAGAATTATCTGTGTTTATAGTCTAATATTTAAAATCTACGATATAAGCACTCCGTTATGATTATGATATGAGATATGGGACTGATAACAGCAAAAAACACAGTTATCGGAATATATCGTCTTATATTTCAAATCTCCGATATAAACAGATATCAGATATCAGTCCGATATCAGCAAAAAAAACCTCCCCAAAAACAAGTAGCGGAATATATCTTCCTGCATTTAAAATCTCCTATAAGAGCTCCGTAATGAATTTGGATTTAGATATCTGATATCCGTCCGATATCAGCAAAAACAAAACAAGTATTAGAATAAATCTTGCATTTAACATTTAGATTTTGATATCAGATATTGGTGCGACATCAGCAAAAAAAAAAAAAAAGTATAGGATTACAGCGGCTTGCATTTAAAATCTTCGACGTCAGCGCTCTGTGATCAGATGTTGGTCCGATATCAGCAAAGAACAGAATTATCGGTTTTTGCCTTTCAAAGGAGAGTTTTAACTTGCACTTACAGATGTAGCGACCAACTGTAGTTACTGACAGTGGGTTTCTGAAGTGTTCCTGAGCCCATGTGGTGATATCCTTTACACACTGATGTCGCTTGTTGATGCAGTACAGCCTGAGGGATCGAAGGTCACGGGCTTAGCTGCTTACGTGCAGTGATTTCTCCAGATTCTCTGAACCCTTTGATGATATTACGGAGCGTAGATGGTGAAATCCCTAAATTTCTTGCAATTGCACTTTGAGAAAGGTTTTTCTTAAACTGTTCAACAATTTGCTCACGCATTTGTTGACAAAGTGGTGACCCTCGCCCCATCCTTGTTTGTGAAAGACTGAGCATTTCATGGAATCTACTTTTATACCCAATCATGGCACCCACCTGTTCCCAATTAGCCTGTTCACCTGTAAGTGTTTGATGAGCATTCCTCAACTTTATCAGTATTTATTGCCACCTTTCCCAACTTCTTTGTCACGTGTTGCTGGCATCAAATTCTAAATTTAATGACTATTTGCAAAAAAAATAAAGTTTATCAGTTTGAACATCAAATATGTTGTCTTTGTAGCATATTCAACTGAATATGGGTTGAAAAGGATTTGCAAATCATTGTATTCCGTTTATATTTACATCTAACACAATTTCCCAACTCATATGGAAATGGGGTTTGTATATTAACCTTGTATATTGTTATAGTAACAATAGGTTAAGCTTTGTCAGTTTGCCATGTGTTAAGCGTCCATCTTCGAGAGTCCTCGAGGATGTTTTTTCAGAACAGCCCGCTCCTTTTTGTTGCAGCGTCAAGGCCATTCGAGGGAGTCAAAACAGTAGATTAGGATTTTTGTTTTTCCGCGAGCAGACATTACAATGGCTTGTCTATTCTATTTGTCCATGTTGGCTCTCATATCCATCCATCCATCCATCCATCCATCTTCTTCCGCTTATCCGAGGTCGGGTCGCGGGGGCAGCAGCCTAAGCAGGGAAGCCCAGACTTCCCTCTCCCCAGCCACCTCGTCCAGCTCCTCCTGTGGGACCCCGAGGCGTTCCCAGGCCAGCCGGGAGACATAGTCTTCCCAACGTGTCCTGGGTCTTCCCCGCGGCCTCCTACCGGTCGGACGTGCCCTAAACACCTCCCTAGGGAGGCGTTCAGGTGGCATCCTGACCAGATGCCCGAACCACCTCATCTGGCTCCTCTCGATGTGGAAGAGGAGCGGCTTTACTTTGAGCTCCTCCCGGATGGCAGAGCTTCTCACCCTATCTCTAAGGGAGAGCTCCGCCACCCGGCGGAGGAAACTCATTTCGGCCGCTTGTACCCGTGATCTTGTCCTTTCGGTCATAACCCAAAGCTCATGACCATAGGTGAGGATGGGAACGTAGATCGACCGGTAAATTGAGAGCTTTGCCTTCCGGCTCAGCTCCTTCTTCACCACAACGGATCGATACAGCGTCCGCATTACTGAAGACGCCGCACCGATCCGCCTGTCGATCTCACGATCCACTCTTCCCCCACTCGTAAACAAGACTCCGAGGTACTTGAACTCCTCCACTTGGGGCAAAATCTCCTCCCCAACCCGGAGTTGGCACTCCACCCTTTTCCATGGCTCTCATATCCAATTTTTCCCTTTCAACAAGCTTCTCCATAATGCGATCCATCTTGCGATTCAGTTCAGAAACAGTTCAGACTGTGATCCCAGAGCCCGACCCAAACCTTCCATTGCGACGAACAGCCTTTGGGCTCCTTGAGTGGCTGCCATCGTCTTACAAATTTTTACGATACACCAGAGCAATGCCCAGCCCAATCAGCAGGTGCCCCGCGATCACGGTTACAAATAGGTAGATGTCTTCCACGTCCTCGATGGAAAGGACTGAGACGCACATGATTCTCCATTTGTCCCAGGAATCTCTCAATGGTTCCATCAGGGCAGCCAGGCTCCCCAGAACCTTTTTTCCTCGTCTTGTGTCAATTGAGTCATTCGACTCCCTGCGTCTTGAGCGTAACGTCGTGAATTGTTGTGAGCAAAAAAAAAACGGCCACACCACTTGAAGCTTTTTAAAGACCCTCTCTAATATTCCTCACTGCAGAATAAAACACGTTTGATTCCTGCGGATTTGCCCGATTTCAGACGTTTGACAGTATTTCCCTGCCAGCCGCTGTCGTAAAAAAACAAAGACATGAGCAGAACAAAAAAAAAAAAAACCCTCCTTGAGCCGGTGATGATATGGTTATAATATCCCATCAACGGGCAATTTGGAAGTTGACTTGACCCCTCCCCCCCCAGCTCCCCCCCGAGGCTGAGTTAAATAGTTTGTATTTTCTCCCTTGAAATGAGGGGGCGCTGACCCTGATATGAGGCCACTTAACACCCGTGATAGGATGGTAATTGGCTGATGGTGACGCCCTCAATCCTCTAAAAAAAGGATAGTTACTTGTAATAGATTACTTGTGTGTTTGTTAGTGTGATTTACCGTATTTTCCGGACCATAGGGCGCACCGGATTATAAGGCGCACTGCTGATGAGCGGGTCTATTTGATATCAAAATGATAACAGAGGGATTATTGGAGATTTTGAATGCAAGAAGATATATTCCACTACTTGTTTTTTTTTGGGTTTTTTTCTGATATCGGACCAATATCTGATATCTGTTTATATTTTAAATATAAGCCGATAAATTCTGATACGTGTGTTTTTTTTGCATAAATTGCACTCATATTTAAGTTAAAGTTAAAGTACCAATGATTGTCACATACACACTAGGTGTGGCGAAATTATTCCCTGCATTTGACCCATCACCCTTCATCACCCCCTGGGAGGTGCGGGGAGCAAGTATCTGATATCGAAATCGTTACGGAGTGCTTGTATCAGAGATTTTAAATATCTGATATCGAAATCATTACGGAGTGATTATATCGGAGATTTTAAATATAGGATGATAAATACCGATAATTCTGTACTTTGCTGATATCGGACCAATATCTGATATCAAAATTATACCGGAGTATTTAGCATATTGGAGATTTTATATACAATATAATATGATACTTGTTTTTTTTGCTGATGTCGAACCAACATCTGATATCAAAATTGAAACAGCGCGCTTATATCTGAGATTTTAAATGCAATTTTTTTAAATATTTTGCTGATATTTTAAATATAAGCCGATATATTCTAATATGTGTTTTTTTTGCTGATATCGGACAAATCATAACGGACTGCTTATATCGGAGATTTCAAATATAGACCGATACATTCCCATACTTGTGTTTTTTTGCTGATATGGGACCAATATCTGATATCAAAATCATGTGCTTACTAAATTGTAAATTTTAAATACAAGCCGATACAATTCGATGATTGTTTTTTGCTGATATCGGACCAATATCTGATATCAAAATGATACCGGAGTATTTAGCATATTGGAGATTTTATATACAATATAATCTGATACTTGTTTTTTTGCTGATGTCGAACCAACATCTGATATCAAAATTGAAACAGCGCGCTTATATCTGAGATTTTAAATGCAACTTTTTTTTTTTAGATTTTGCTGATATTTTAAATATAAGCCGATATATTCTAATATGTGTGTTTTTTGCTGATATCGGACATATATCTGATATTGAAATCATAACGGACTGCTTATATCGGAGATTTCAAATATAGACCGATAAATTCCCATACTTGTGTTTTTTTTCTGATATCGGACCAATATCTGATATCTGTTTATATTTTAAATATAAGCCGATAAATTCTGATACGTGTGTTTTTTTTGCTGATATTGCACTCATATTTAAGTTAAAGTTAAAGTAGCAATGATAGTCACACACACACTAGGTGTGGTGAAATTATTCCCTGCATTTGACCCATCACCCTTCATCACCCCCTGGGAGGTGCGGGGAGCAAATATCTGATATCGAAATCATTACGGAGTGCTTATATCGGAGATTTTAAATATAGGATGATAAATACCAATAATTCTGTACTTTGCTGATATCGGACCAATATCTGATATCAAAATTATACTGGAGTATTTAGCATATTGGAGATTTTATATACAATATAATATGATACTTGTTTTTTTTGCTGATGTCGAACCAACATCTGATATCAAAATTGAAACAGCGCGCTTATATCTGAAATTTTAAATGCAACTTATTTTTTTTTGATTTTGCTGATATTTTAAATATAAGCCGATATATTCTAATATGTGTGTTTTTTGCTGATATCGGACATATATCTCATTTTGAAATCATAACGGACTGCTTATATCGGAGATTTCAAATATAGACCAATAAATTCCCATACTTGTGTTTTTTTTCTGATATCGGACCAATATCTGATATCTGTTTATATTTTAAATATAAGCCGATAAATTCTTATACGTGTGTTTTTTTTGCTGATATTGTACTCATATTTAAGTTAAAGTTAAAGTAGCAATGATAGTCACACACACACACACTAGGTGTGGCGAAATTATTCCCTGCATTTGACCCATCACCCTTCATCACCCCCTGGGAGGTGCGGGGAGCAAGTATCTGATATCGAAATCGTTACGGAGTGCTTGTATCAGAGATTTTAAATATCTGATATCGAAATCATTATGGAGTGATTATATCGGAGATTTTAAATATAGGATGATAAATACCGATAATTCTGTACTTTGCTGATATCGGACCAATATCTTATATCAAAATTATACTGGAGTATTTAGCATATTGGAGATTTTATATACAATATAATATGATACTTGTTTTTTTTGCTGATGTCGAACCAACATCTGATATCAAAATTGAAACAGCGCGCTTATATCTGAGATTTTAAATGCAACTTTTTTTTTTTAGATTTTGCTGATATTTTAAATATAAGCCGATATATTCTAATATGTGTGTTTTTTGCTGATATCGGACATATTTCTGATATTGAAATCATAACGGACTGCTTATATCGGAGATTTCAAATATAGACCGATAAATTCCCATACTTGTGTTTTTTTCTGATTTCGGACCAATATCTGATATCTGTTTATATTTTAAATATAAGCCGATAAATTCTGATACGTGTGTTTTTTTTTGCTGATATTGGACCCATATTTAAGTTAAAGTTAAAGTACCAATGATTGTCACACACACACTAGGTGTGGCGAAATTATTCCCTGCATTTGACCCATCACCCTTCATCACCCCCTGGGAGGTGCGGGGAGCAAGTATCTGATATCGAAATCATTACGGAGTGCTTATATCGGAGATTTTAAATATTTGATATCGAAATCATTACGGAGTGATTATATCAGAGATTTTAAATATAGGATGATAAATACTGATAATTCTGTACTTTGCTGATATCGGACCAATATCTGATATCAAAATTATACCGGAGTATTTAGCATATTGGAGATTTTATATACAATATAATCTGATACTTGTTTTTTTGCTGATGTCGAACCAACATCTGATATCAAAATTGAAACAGCGCGCTTATATCTGAAATTTTAAATGCAACTCTTTTTTTTTTAGATTTTGCTGATATTTTAAATATAAGCCGATATATTCTAATATGTGTGTTTTTTGCTGATATCGGACAAATCATAACGGACTGCTTATATCGGAGATTTCAAATATAGACCGATAAATTCCCATACTTGTTTTTTTTTTCTGATATCGGACCAATATCTGATATCTTTTTATATTTTAAATATAAGCCGATAAATTCTGATACGTGTTTTTTTTTTGCTGATATTTGACCCATATTTAAGTTAAAGTTAAAGTAGCAATGATAGTCACACACACACTAGGTGTGGCAAAATTATTCCCTGCATTTGACCCATCACCCTTCATCACCCCCTGGGAGGTGCGGGGAGCAAGTATCTGATATCGAAATCATTACGGAGTGATTATATCGGAGATTTTAAATATAGGATGATAAATACCGATAATTCTGTACTTTGCTGATATCGGACCAATATCTGATATCAAAATTATACCGGAGTATTTAGCATATTGGAGATTTTATATACAATATAATCTGATACTTGGTTTTTTTGCTGATGTCGAACCAACATCTGATATCAAAATTGAAACAGCGCGCTTATATCTGAAATTTTAAATGCAACTTTTTTTTTGTAGATTTTGCTGATATTTTAAATATAAGCCGATATATTCTAATATGTGTGTTTTTTGCTGATATCGGACATATTTCTGATATTGAAATCATAACGGACTGCTTATATCGGAGATTTCAAATATAGACCGATAAATTCCCATACTTGTGTTTTTTTCTGATTTCGGACCAATATCTGATATCTGTTTATATTTTAAATATAAGCCGATAAATTCTGATACGTGTGTTTTTTTTGCATAAATTGCACTCATATTTAAGTTAAAGTTAAAGTACCAATGATTGTCACACACACACACTAGGTGTGGCGAAATTATTCCCTGCATTTGACCCATCACCCTTCATCACCCCCTGGGAGTTGCGGGGAGCAAGTATCTGATATCAAAATCGTTACGGAGTGCTTATATCAGAGATTTTAAATATCTGATATCGAAATCATTATGGAGTGATTATATCGGAGATTTTAAATATAGGATGATAAATACCAATAATTCTGTACTTTGCTGATATCGGACCAATATCTGATATCAAAATTATACTGGAGTATTTAGCATATTGGAGATTTTATATACAATATAATATGATACTTGTTTTTTTTGCTGATGTCGAACCAACATCTGATATCAAAATTGAAACAGCGCGCTTATATCTGAAATTTGAAATGCAACTTTTTTTTTTTTAGATTTTGCTGATATTTTAAATATAAGCCGATATATTCTAATATGTGTGTTTTTTGCTGATATCGGACAAATCATAACGGACTGCTTATATCGGAGATTTCAAATATAGACCGATAAATTCCCATACTTGTGTTTTTTTGCTGATATGGGACCAATATCTGATATCTGTTTATATTTTAAATATAAGCCGATAAATTCTGATACGTGTGTTTTTTTTGCTGATATTGGACTCATATTTAAGTTAAAGTTAAAGTACCAATGATTGTCACACACACATTAGGTGTGGCGAAATTATTCCCTGCATTTGACCCATCACCCTTCATCACCCCCTGGGAGGTGCGGGGAGCAAGTATCTGATATCGAAATCATTACGAAGTGCTTATATCGGAGATTTTAAATATAGGATGATAAATACCAATAATTCTGTACTTTGCTGATATCGGACCAATATCTCATATCAAAATTATACTGGAGTATTTAGCATATTGGAGATTTTATATACAATATAATATGATACTTGTTTTTTTGCTGATGTCGAACCAACATCTAATATCAAAATTTAAACAGCGCGCTTATATCTGAGATTTTAAATGCAACTTTTTTTTTTTTTAACATTTTGCTGATATTTTAAATATAAGCCGATGTATTCTAATATGTGTGTTTTTTGCTGATATCGGACATATATCTGATATTGAAATCATAACGGACTGCTTATATCGGAGATTTCAAATATAGACCGATAAATTCCCATACTTGTGTTTTTTTTCTGATATCGGACCAATATCTGATATCTGTTTATATTTTAAATATAAGCCGATAAATTCTGATACGTGTGTTTTTTTTTGCTGATATTGGACCCATATTTAAGTTAAAGTTAAAGTAGCAATGATAGTCACACACACACACACTAGGTGTGGCAAAATTATTCCCTGCATTTGACCTATCACCCTTCATCACCCCCTGGGAGTTGAGGAGAGCAAGTATCTGATATCAAAATCATTACGGAGTGCTTATATCGGAGATTTTAAATATAGAATGATAAATACCAATAATTCTGTACTTTGCTGATATCGGACCAATATCTGATATCAAAATGATACCGGAGTATTTAGCATATTGGAGATTTTATATACAATATAATCTGATACTTGTTTTTTTTGCTGATGTCGAACCAACATCTGATATCAAAATTGAAACAGCGCGCTTATATCTGAGATTTTAAATGCAACTTTTTTTTTTTTTACATTTTGCTGATATTTTAAATGTAAGCCGATATATTCTAATATGTGTTTTTTTTGCTGATATCGGACAAATCATAACGGACTGCTTATATCGGAGATTTCAAATATAGACCGATAAATTCCCATACTTGTGTTTTTTTGCTGATATGGGACCAATATCTGATATCAAAATTGAAACAGCGCGCTTATATCTGAGATTTTAAATGCAACTTTTTATTTTTACATTTTGCTGATATTTTAAATGTAAGCCGATATATTCTAATATGTGTGTTTTTTGCTGATATCGGACAAATCACAACGGACTGCTTATATCGGAGATTTCAAATATAGACCGATAAATTCCCATACTTGTGTTTTTCTGCTGATATGGGACCAATATCTGATATCAAAATCATATGCTTACTAAATTGTAAATTTTAAATACAAGCCGATACAATTCGATTTGATAGTTTTTTGCTGATATCGGACCAACATTGGATGTACAAATCGTATATCGAAGAATTTGAAGGAAAGCTGACGTGATCCAATACTTATTTTTTTGCTGATGTCACACCAATATCTGGTATCAAAATTATATTGTAGTGCTTGTATTGGAGATTTTAGATGCAAGCCGACAAATCGGATATCCATCCATCCAATTTTCTACCGCTTGTCCTTTTTGGGGTCGCGGGGGGGACAGCGTGCAGGTAAAAAGGTATGTAACGCTAAACCAAAAATGAACAAAAGGCAAGTCCCGCTAGGAAAAGGCACTGAAGCATAGGGATGGCTATGTATAACAAAAGTAAAACTGAACTGGCTACAAAGTCAACAAAAACAGAATGCTGGACGACAGCAAAAACTTACAGCGTGTGGACCAGAGACGGCGTCCACAAAGTACATCCGTACATGACATGACAATCAACAATTTCCTCACAAAGAAGGATAGCGTACGCACAACTTAAATAGTCTTGATTGCGAAAACAAAGCAGGTGCGGACAATAGAACTCAAAGGATAGCGTGAAGCTGCTACAGAACACCAACAAAACAGGAAAGGTCACCAAAATAACAGCGCAAGACAGGAACTAAAGCACTACACACAGGAAACAACAACAAACTCAAAATAAGGCACGACAACCTGGTGGAGTTTCATTCTTTAACCTTTTCTGCTGGTGGTGTGTCTCCTCACCCGTGGCTCACTAGTGCAACAAAAAAAAAAAATCGGCTTATATTGGAAATCTCCGATATAAGCACTCCATTATGATTTCAATATCAGATATTTGTCCGATATCAGCAAAAAACACACATATTAGGCTTGCATTTAAAATATCAGCAACATTAAAAAAAAAAAAAAGTACTGGATTAAATCAGCTTGCATTTAAAATCTCAGATATAGGCGCGGCGTTACGATGTTTATATTAGATGTTGGTTCGATATCTGGCAATGTGGTTGAGAGACGTTTCATGAGAGCAGAGTAGTTGAATTACTCACTGAATTACTCCTTAATACTGTAAATGTAATTAATTACTAGGGAAAGTACTTAAAAAAAAAATCATATATCTGGCAATGCAGTTGAGAGACGTTTCATGAGAGCAGAGTGTGCGTGTCGTTTCCAATGTAGTAAGCACATGATTGTGATATCAGATATTGGTCCGATATCAGCAAAAAACACACGTGTCGGAATTTATCAGTTTATATTGAAAATCTCAGATGTAAACACTCCATTATGGTTTCGATATCAGATATTTGTCCGATATCAACAAAAACACACATATTAGGCTTATATTTAAAATATCAGCAACATTAAAAAAAAAAAAAAGTACTGGATTAAATCAGTTTGCATTTAAAATCTCAGATATAAGCGCTGCGCTACAATTTTTTTATTAGATGTTGGTTCGATATCTGGCAATTCGGTTGAGAGACGTTTCATGAGAGCAGAGTGTGTGTGTATTTTCCAATGTAGTAAGCACATGATTTAGATATCAGATATTGGTCCGATATCAGCAAAAAATACAAGTATCGGAATTTATTGGCTTATATTGGAAATCTCCAATATAAGCACTCCATTATGGTTTTGATATCAGATATTTGTCCAATATCAGCAAAAAACACACATGTTAGAATTTATCGGCTTATATTTAATATATCAGCAAAATAATAAAAAAAGTACTGGATTAAATCAGCTTGCATTTAAAATCTCAGATATAAGCGCGCCGTTACAATTTTTATATTAGATGTTGGTTTGATATCTGGCAATGCGGTTGAGAGGCGTTTCATGAGAGCAGAGTAGTTGAATTACTCACGGAATTACTCCTTAATACTGTAAATGTAATTAATTACTAGGGAAAGTACTTACAAAAAAATAGAATAGAAAATAAAATATCTGGCAATGCAGTTGAGAGACGTTTCATGAGAGCAGAGTGTGTCTGCCTTTTCCAATGTAGTAAAGCACATGATTGTGATATCAGACATTGGTCCGATATCAGCAAAAAACACACGTGTCGGAATTTATCAGTTTATATTGAAAATCTCAGATGTAAGCACTCCATTATGGTTTCGATATCAGATATTTGTCCGATATCAACAAAAACACACATATTAGGCTTATATTTAAAATATCAGCAACATTAAAAAAAAAAAAAGTACTGGATTAAATGAGTTTGCATTTAAAATCTCAGATATAAGCGCTGCATTACAATTTTTTTATTAGATGTTGGTTCGATATCTGGCAATGCGGTTGAGAGACGATTTATGAGAGCAGAGTAGTTGAATTACTCACGGAATTACTCCTTAATACTGTAAATGTAATTAATTACTAGGGAAAGTACTTACAAAAAAATAGAATAGAAAATAAAATATCTGGCAATGCAGTTGAGAGATGTTTCATGAGAGCAGAGTGTGTCTGCCTTTTCCAATGTAGTAAGCACATGATTGTGATATCAGACATTGATCCGATATCAGCAAAAAACACACGTGTCGGAATTTATCAGTTTATATTGAAAATCTCAGATGTAAGCACTCCATTATGGTTTCGATATCAGATATTTGTCCAATATCAACAAAAACACACATTTTAGGCTTATATTTAAAATATCAGCAACATTAAAAAAAAAAAAAGTACTGGATTAAATCAGTTTGCATTTAAAATCTCAGATATAAGCGCTGCGTTACAATTTTTTTTATTAGATGTTGGTTCGATATCTGGCAATGCGGTTGAGAGACGTTTCATGAGAGCAGAGTAGTTGAATTACTCACGGAATTACTCCTTAATACTGTAAATGTAATTAATTACTAGGGAAAGTACTTACAAAAAAATAGAATAGAAAATAAAATAGCCCTGCGATGAGGTGGCGACTTGTCCAGGGTGTACCCCGCCTTCCGCCCGATTGTAGCTGAGATAGGCTCCAGCGCCCCCGCGACCCCAAAGGGAATACGCGGTAGAAAATGGATGGATGGATGGAAAATAAAATATCTGGCAATGCAGTTGAGAGACGTTTCATGAAAGCAGAGTGTGTCTGCCTTTTCCAATGTAGTAAAGCACGTGATTGTGATATCAGATATTGGTCCGATATCAGCAAAAAACACAAGTATCGGAATTTATCAGTTTATATTGGAAATCTCCGATATAAGCACTCCGTTATGGTTTCGATATCAGATATTTGTCCGATACCAGCAAAAAACACCCATATTAGGCTTATATTTAAAATATCAGCAACATTAAAAAAAAAAAAAGTACTGGATTAAATCAGCTTGCATTTAAAATCTCAGATATAAGCGCTGCGTTACAATTTTTTTTATTAGATGTTGGTTCGATATCTGGCAATGCGGTTGAGAGACGTTTCATGAGAGCAGAGTAGTTGAATTACTCACGGAATTACTCCTTAATACTGTAAATGTAATTAATTACTAGGGAAAGTACTTACAAAAAAATAGAATAGAAAATAAAATATCTGGCAATGCAGTTGAGAGACGTTTCATGAGAGCAGAGTGTGTGTGTATTTTCCAATGTAGTAAGCACATGATTTAGATATCAGATATTGGTCCGATATCAGCAAAAAACACATGTGTCGGAATTAATCAGTTTATATTGAAAATCTCAGATGTAAGCACTCCATTATGGTTTCGATATCAGATATTTGTCCGATATCAACAAAAACACACATATTATATATATATATATATATATATATATAAAATATCAGCAACATTAAAAAAAAAGAAAAGTACTGGACTAAATCAGCTTGCATTTAAAATCTCAGATATAAGCGCGGCGTTACAATTTTTATATTAGATGTTGGTTTGATATCTGGCAATGCGGTTGAGAGACGTTTCATGAGAGCAGAGTGTGTGTGTATTTTCCAATGTAGTAAGCACATGATTTAGATATCAGATATTGGTCCGATATCAGCAAAAAATACAAATATCGGAATTTATTGGCTTATATTGGAAATCTCCAATATAAGCACTCCATTATGGTTTCGATATCAGATATTTGTCCAATATCAGCAAAAAACACACATGTTAGAATTCATCGGCTTATATTTAATATATCAGCAAAATAATAAAAAAAAGTACTGGATTAAATCAGCTTGCATTTAAAATCTCAGATATAAGCGCGGCGTTACAATTTTTTTATTAGATGTTGGTTCGATATCTGGCAATGCGGATGAGAGACGTTTTATGAGAGCAGAGTAGTTGAATTACTCACGGAATTACTCCTTAATACTGTAAATGTAATCAATTACTAGGGAAAGTACTTACAAAAAAATAGAATAGAAAATAAAATATCTGGCAATGCAGTTGAGAGACGTTTCATGAGAGCAGAGTGTGTCTGCCTTTTCCAATGTAGTAAAGCACGTGATTGTGATATCAGATATTGGTCCGATATCAGCAAAAAACACAAGTATCGGAATTTATCAGTTTATATTGGAAATCTCCGATATAAGCACTCCGTTATGGTTTCGATATCAGATATTTGTCCGATACCAGCAAAAAACACCCATATTAGGCTTATATTTAAAATATCAGCAACATTAAAAAAAAAAAAAGTACTGGATTAAATCAGCTTGCATTTAAAATCTCAGATATAAGTGCTGCGTTACAATTTTTTTTATTAGATGTTGGTTCGATATCTGGCAATGCGGTTGAGAGACGTTTCATGAGAGCAGAGTAGTTGAATTACTCACGGAATTACTCCTTAATACTGTAAATGTAATTAATTACTAGGGAAAGTACTTACAAAAAAATAGAATAGAAAATAAAATATCTGGCAATGCAGTTGAGAGACGTTTCATGAGAGCAGAGTGTGTGTGTATTTTCCAATGTAGTAAGCACATGATTTAGATATCAGATATTGGTCCGATATCAGCAAAAAATACAAGTATCGGAATTTATTGGCTTATATTGGAAATCTCCAATATAAGCACTCCATTATGGTTTCGATATCAGATATTTGTCCAATATCAGCAAAAAACACACATGTTAGAATTCATCGGCTTATATTTAATATATCAGCAAAATAATAAAAAAAGTACTGGATTAAATCAGCTTGCATTTAAAATCTCAGATATAAGCGCGCCGTTACAATTTTTATATTAGATGTTGGTTTGATATCTGGCAATGCGGTTGAGAGACGTTTCATGAGAGCAGAGTAGTTGAATTACTCACGGAATTACTCCTTAATACTGTAAATGTAATTAATTACTAGGGAAAGTACTTTAAAAAAAAATAGAATAGAAAATAAAATATCTGGCAATGCAGTTGAGAGACGTTTCATGAGAGCAGAGTGTGTCTGCCTTTTCCAATGTAGTAAAGCACATGATTGTGATATCAGATATTGGTCCGATATCAGCAAAAAACACAAGTATCGGAATTTATCAGCTTATATTGGAAATCTCCGATATAAGCACTCCGTTATGGTTTCGATATCAGATATTTGTCCGATACCAGCAAAAAACACCCATATTAGAATTTAACGCCCGAAATGTGTCCCGTGAAAAACCCAATGTCGTCTTATATTTAAAATCTCCGATACAAACAAATATCAGATACGGTTTAAGTGAAGTTTATTTTGAACATGCACGCAAATACAGCATGATACATAACAATTTCCGGACTGATATCGGTGAAATGTCAGCAAAATTCACAGATACAAGCACTCCGTTATGATTATGATATCAGATATGGGTCCGATAACAGCAAAAAGAAGAACTTTACACTACTTTGTATCAGAAATGGCAACAGCAGAAGATGAATGTCACATAACAAGAAGATAGAGAGAAAGAAGAAGCTTATCGGACTACAGTGGCGGACGTGCGCAAATTTTCAGGACTTATGCAGATCCTAAATACACATCAGCAGGTACCAGAAGGTAAGAAACGTTTTGCATAATATTAATAATATAATAATATAATACTCATATCTCTGACTACGGTAGTCGTAATGGGCCGACAATCCATCAAGCGATGAGGCTTCAAAGTCGTACTAAAAAAAGAATAATTGTATCTAAGTTATCAGAAAACTTTGTTTTACTATGAGTTCCCGCCGAGCAGACAAAAGCTGTCTTTGATCTTACCAATCAAAAGGCTTGTAAAACTCCACTGTGTAGGATGGGAAGCGACATGAAGGCGTCGGTTTCTTTGATGTATTGTAATCCACAGGAAGATTTTGTCCTGACCCCCCTCCGGGCACCTTTTCTTTGAACTGTTTTGTAACCAAAGGCGACAGCTGTTTATGACCCCCCTCCCTTTAGAAACAGCTGTTGCCATGTAATCAAGGAAAGTCCAAATAAAAGAGGAGGCGTACAATCTTTCGTCAGAGCGTGGCGGGACACTGTACAAGGGTACAGGTCTACGCGTTGCTCCTCATTTAGCCACATTTAATCCTGTCTCTGTTTAATTCCTTGCTTCTTGTCTTGTTTAATAGACGTCATCAGTGTTTGAACCTGACAAAAACATTTTGACAGGCTTTTGAGCGCCGTGTGTAATGTTCTTTATTTTCAAAGGAACATTTAAAGTTTTGGTGTTGTTTACTGGCGTCATATTGCAGTCTACACGTATCTCTTATGTGTGACTGCCATCTGCTGGTCACACTTATCATTACACCAAGTGCCAAATCAATCAATCAATCAATCAATGTTTATTTATATAGCCCCAAATCACAAGTGTCTCAAAGGGCTGCACAAGCCACAACGACATCCTCGGCTCAGATCCCACATCAGGGCAAGGAAAAACTCACAACCCAGTGGAACGTCGATGAGAATGACTATGAGAAACCTTGGAGAGGACCGCAGAGACCGGATGCAATGGACGTCTAGTATAATATTGTGAGAGTCCAGTCCATAGTGGATCTAACAATAGTGTGAGAGTCCAGTCCATAGTGGATCTAACATAATAGTGGGAGTCCAGTCCATAGTGGATCTAACATAATAGTGAGAGTCCAGTCCATAGTGGATCTAACATAATAGTGTGAGAGTCTAGTCCATAGTGGATCTAACATAATAGTGAGAGTCCAGTCCATAGTGGATCTAACATAATAGTGAGAGTCCAGTCCATAGTGGATCTAACATAATAGTGAGAGTCCAGTCCATAGTGGATCTAACATAATAGTTTGAGAGTCCAGTCCATAGTGGATCTAACATAATAGTGTGAGAGTCCAGTCCATAGTGGATCAAACATAATAGTGAGAGTCCAGTCCATAGTGGATCTAACATAATAGTGAGAGTCCAGTCCATAGTGGATCTAACATAATAGTGTGAGAGTCCAGTCCATAGTGGATCTAACATAATAGTGAGAGTCCAGTCCATAGTGGATCTAACATAATAGTGAGAGTCCAGTCCATAGTGGATCTAACAATAGTGTGAGAGTCCAGTCCATAGTGGATCTAACATAATAGTGAGAGTCCAGTCCATAGTGGATCTAACATAATAGTGAGAGTCCAGTCCATAGTGGATCTAACATAATAGTGTGAGAGTCTAGTCCATAGTGGATCTAACATAATAGTGAGAGTCCAGTCCATAGTGGATCTAACATAATAGTGAGAGTCCAGTCCATAGTGGATCTAACATAATAGTGTGAGAGTCCAGTCCATAGTGGATCTAACATAATAGTGAGAGTCCAGTCCATAGTGGATCAAACATAATAGTGTGAGAGTCCAGTCCATAGTGGATCTAACATAATAGTGTGAGAGTCCAGTCCATAGTGGATCTAACATAATAGTGTGAGAGTCCAGTCCATAGTGGATCTAACATAATAGTGAGAGTCCAGTCCATAGTGGATCTAACATAATAGTGTGAGAGTCCAGTCCATAGTGGATCTAACATAATAGTGTGAGAGTCCAGTCCATAGTGGATCTAACATAATAGTGTGAGAGTCCAGTCCATAGTGGATCTAACATAATAGTGAGAGTCCAGTCCATAGTGGATCTAACATAATAGTGAGAGAGTCCAGTCCATAGTGGATCTAACATAATAGTGTGAGAGTCCAGTCCAAAGTGGATCTAGTTAATAGTGTGAGAGTCCAGTCCATAGTGGATCTAACATAATAGTGTGAGAGTCCAGTCCATAGTGGATCTAACATAATAGTGTGAGAGTCCAGTCCATAGTGGATCTAACATAATAGTGTGAGAGTCCAGTCCATAGTGGATCTTACATAATAGTGAGAGTCCAGTCCATAGTGGATCTAACATAATAGTGAGAGAGTCCAGTCCATAGTGGATCTAACATAATAGTTTGAGAGTCCAGTCCATAGTGGATCTAACATAATAGTGTGAGATTCCAGTCCATAGTGGATCAAACATAATAGTGAGAGTCCAGTCCATAGTGGATCTAACATAATAGTGAGAGTCCAGTCCATAGTGGATCTAACATAATAGTGTGAGAGTCCAGTCCATAGTGGATCTAACATAATAGTGTGAGAGTCCAGTCCATAGTGGATCCAGTTAATAGTGTGAGAGTCCAGTCCATAGTGGATCAAACATAATAGTGTGAGAGTCCAGTCCATAGTGGATCTAACATAATAGTGAGAGAGTCCAGTCCATAGTGGATCTAACATAATAGTGTGAGAGTCCAGTCCATAGTGGATCTAACATAATAGTGTGAGAGTCCAGTCCATAGTAGATCTAACATAATAATGTGAGAGTCCAGTCCATAGTGGATCTAACATAATAGTGAGAGTCCAGTCCATAGTGGATCTAACATAATAGTGTGAGAGTCCAGTCCATAGTGGATCTAACATAATAGTGTGAGAGTCCAGTCCATAGTGGATCCAGTTAATAGTGTGAGAGTCCAGTCCATAGTGGATCAAACATAATAGTGTGAGAGTCCAGTCCATAGGGGATCTAACATAATAGTGAGAGAGTCCAGTCCATAGTGGATCTAACATAATAGTGTGAGAGTCCAGTCCATAGTGGATCTAACATAATAGTGAGAGAGTCCAGTCCATAGTGGATCTAACATAATAGTGTGAGAGTCCAGTCCATAGTGGATCCAGTTAATAGTGTGAGAGTCCAGTCCATAGTGGATCTAACATAATAGTGTGAGAGTCCAGTCCATAGTGGATCTAACATAATAGTGAGAGAGTCCAGTCCATAGTGGATCTAACATAATAGTGTGAGAGTCCAGTCCAAAGTGGATCTAGTTAATAGTGTGAGAGTGCAGTCCATAGTGGATCTAACATAATAGTGTGAGAGTCCAGTCCATAGTGGATCTAACATAATAGTGAGAGAGTCCAGTCCATAGTGGATCTAACATAATAGTGTGAGAGTCCAGTCCATAGTGGATCTAACATAATAGTGTGAGAGTCCAGTCCATAGTGGATCTAACATAATAGTGTGAGAGTCCAGTCCATAGTGGATCTAACATAATAGTGTGAGAGTCCAGTCCATAGTGGATCTAACATAATAGTGAGAGTCCAGTCCATAGTGGATCTAACATAATAGTGAGAGAGTCCAGTCCATAGTGGATCCAACATAATAGTGAGAGAGTCCAGTCCAAAGTGGATCTAGTTAATAGTGTGAGAGTCCAGTCCATAGTGGATCTAATATAATAGTGTGAGAGTCCAGTCCATAGTGGATCCAGTTAATAGTGTGAGAGTCCAGTCCATAGTGGATCAAACATAATAGTGTGAGAGTCCAGTCCATAGTGGATCTAACATAATAGTGTGAGAGTCCAGTCCATAGTGGATCTAACATAATAGTGAGAGTCCAGTCCATAGTGGATCTAACATAATAGTGAGAGAGTCCAGTGCATAGTGGATCTAACATAATAGTGAGAGTCCAGTCCATAGTGGATCTAACATAATAGTGAGAGAGTCCAGTGCATAGTGGATCTAACATAATAGTGTGAGAGTCCAGTCCATAGTGGATCTAACATAATAGTGAGAGTCCAGTCCATAGTGGATCTAACATAATAGTGTGAGAGTCCAGTCCATAGTGGATCTAACATAATAGTGAGAGTCCAGTCCATAGTGGATCTAACATAATAGTGTGAGAGTCTAGTCCATAGTGGATCTAACATAATAGTGTGAGAGTCCAGTCCATAGTGGATCTAACATAATAGTGTGAGAGTCCAGTCCGTAGTGGATCTAACATAATAGTGAGAGAGTCCAGTCCATAGTGGATCTAACATAATAGTGTGAGAGTCCAGTCCAAAGTGGATCTAGTTAATAGTGTGAGAGTCCAGTCCATAGTGGCTCTAGTTAATAGTGTGAGAGTCCAGTCCATAGTGGATCTAACATAATATTGTGAGAGTCCAGTCCATAGTGGATCTAACATAATAGTGAGAGAGTCCAGTCCATAGTGGATCTAACATAATAGTGTGAGAGTCCAGTCCAAAGTGGATCTAGTTAATAGTGTGAGAGTCCAGTCCATAGTGGATCAAACATAATAGTGTGAGAGTCCAGTCCATAGTGGGGCCAGAAAATGTTAATCTCATTGTACCTGTGTAAATAAAATAGCTTCGAGGTCGATGAGCACAACCAGAATGATTCCGTACATCAGGCGCACCGGGTTATAAGGCGCACAGTCCAGTTTGGAGAAAATGAAAGGATTTTAAGTGCGCCTTATAGTCCGAATTGTGTGTTGACTTCCTGCTCCTCTTGACGCCGTCACACGTTCTTATGTGCGCGCTTCACCGACGACTGTCATAATTGCGTGTTTGTGGGTTCGATTTCCCCCGAGGGGTTCCCTAAATTAAAAGAAGCCCCCCCCCTCTTCCCTTTAGCGGCAAACACACACACATTTTATGCCATGGCGTTTATGTCGCGCTCTAGGGATGCCGTGCTTATTTGAATGGAACTTTCTTGTCTTTTTTTATTTATTTATTTATTTTTTTGCACACCTCTTTTTATCCCCCTTTTTCAAGTCGTGTGTCACTAATGAATAAATAAAACACACACAAGCAGTGGATTGACTTTCATGCATGGCTGCGCCTACTTTGATGAGAACCCCCCCACCCCACCACACACACACACACACACACACACACACACACACACACACACACACACACACACACACACGCACGCACACACACACACACACACACACACACGCACGCACAAGCTGTTGAGTCACTTCCCAGCATGCACTGTGAATGCTGATGACACACCCTTTAAGTTTAACAAGGCCTCTGTAAAAGAGGGACGAAAGCTAAAGACCAAGCAATTTGGGGCAAAATGTGTGAGAAATCGACATGAGGCTGTTATTACCTCCGCCAAGGTACTTTTCACGGCTGTGTGTAAGTCCACAGTATTATTCGAAAGCACAAATATTTCCTCGAGAAAAAACATAAAAATCAGGTCGGTTGGTCATTGCTTTCCCATAAAAGTAGTTGAATTACTCACGGAATTAATCCTTATTACTGTAAATGTAATGAATTACTATGGAAAGTACTTAAATAAAAAAATAAATTAAAAAAAATCAAGTATCTGGCAATGCAGTTGAGAGACGTTTCATGAGAGCAGAGTGTGTGTGTATTTTCCAATGTAGTAAGCACATGATTTAGATATCAGATATTGGTCCGATATCAACAAAAAAAGTATCGGAATTTATCGGCTTGTATTGGAAATCTCCGATATAAGCACTCCATTATGATTTCAATATCAGATATTTGTCCGATATCGGCAAAAAACTCACATATTAGGCTTGCATTTAAAATATCAGCAACATTAAAAAAAAAAAAAGTACTGGATTGAATCAGCTTGCATTTAAAATCTCAGATATAGGCGGGGCGTTACAATGTTTATATTAGATGTTGGTTCGATATCTGGCAATGTGGTTGAGAGATGTTTTATGAGAGCAGAGTAGTTGAATTACTCACGGAATTACTCCTTAATACTGTACATGTAATCAATTACTAAGGAAAGTACTTAAAAAAAAAATCATATATCTGGCAATGCAGTTGAGAGACGTTTCATGAGAGCAGAGTGTGCGTGTTGTTTCCAATGCAGCACATGATTGTGATATCAGACATTGGTCCGATATCAGCAAAAAACACACATGTCGGAATTTATCAGCTTATATTGAAAATCTCCGATGTAAGAACTCCATTATGGTTTCGATATCAGATATTTGTCCGATCTCAACAAAAACACACATATTAGGCTTATATTTAAAATATCAGCAAAATAAAAAAAAAGAGGACTGGATTAAATCAGCTTGCATTTAAAATCTCAGATATAAGCGCGGCGTTACAATTTTTATATTGAGAGCAGAGTAGTTGAATTACTCACGGAATTACTCCTTTATACTGTTAATGTAATTAATTACTAGGGAAAGTACTTCCAAAAAAATAAATAAATAAATAAAATATTTGGCAATACAGTTAAAAGACGTTTCATGAGAGCAGAGTGTGTGTGTCTTTTCTAATGTAGTAAGTACATGATTGTGATATCAGATATTGGTCCGATATCAGTAAAAAACACAAGTATCAGAATTGATCAGTTTATATTGGAAATCTCCGTTATAAGCACTCCGTTACGATTTCGATATCAGATATTTGTCCGATATCAGCAAAAAACACACATGTTAGAATTTATCGGCTTATATTTAAAATATCAGCAAAATAATAAAAAAAGTACTGGATTAAATCAGCTTGCATTTAAAATCTCAGATATAAGCGCGCCGTTACAATTTTTGTATTAGATGTTGGTTTGATATCTGGCAATGTGGTTGAGAGACGTTTCATGAGAGCAGAGTAGTTGAATTACTCACGGAATTACTCCTTAATACTGTATCCATCCATCCATCCATCTTCTTCCGCTTATCCGAGGTCGGGTCGCGGGGGCAGCAGCCTAAGCAGGGAAGCCCAGACTTCCCTCTCCCCAGCCACTTCGTCCAGCTCTTCCTGTGGGACCCCGAGGCGATCCCAGGCCAGCCGGGAGACATAGTCTTCCCAACGTGTCCTGGGTCTTCCCCGCGGCCTCCTACCGGTCGGACGTGCCCTAAACACCTCCCTAGGGAGGCGATCGGGTGGCATCCTGACCAGATGCCCGAACCACCTCATCTGGCTCCTCTCGATGTGGAGGAGCAGCGGCTTTACTTTGAGCTCCTCCCGGATGGCAGAGCTTCTCACCCTATCTCTAAGGGAGAGCCCCGCCACCCGGCGGAGGAAACTCATTTCGGCCGCTTGTACCCGTGATCTTGTCCTTTCGGTCATAACCCAAAGCTCATGACCATAGGTGAGGATGGGAACGTAGATCGACCGGTAAATTGAGAGCTTTGCCTTCCGGCTCAGCTCCTTCTTCACCACAACGGACCGATACAGCGTCCGCATTACTGAAGACGCCGCACCGATCCGCCTGTCGATCTCACGATTCACTCTTCCCTCACTCGTGAACAAGACTCCGAGGTACTTGAACTCCTCCACTTGGGGCAAGATCTCCTCCCCAACCCGGAGATGGCACTCCACCCTTTTCCGGTCGAGAACCATGGACTCGGACTTGGAGGTGCTGATTCTCATCCCAGTCGCTTCACACTCAGCTGCGAACCGATCCAGTGAGAGCTGAAGATCCTGGCCAGATGAAGCCATCAGGACCACATCATCTGCAAAAAGCAGAGACCTAATCCTGCAGCCACCAAACCAGATCCCCTCAACGCCTTGACTGCGCCTAGAAATTCTGTCCATAAAAGTTATGAACAGAATCGGTGACAAAGGGCAGCCTTGGCGGAGTCCAACCCTCACTGGAAACGTGTCCGACTTACTACCGGCAATGCGGACCAAGCTCTGGCACTGATCATACAGGGAGCGGACTGCCACAATCAGACAGTCCGATACCCCATACTCTCTGAGCAGTCCCCACAGGACTTCCCGAGGGACACGGTCGAATGCTTTCTCCAAGTCGACAAAACACATGTAGACTGGTTGGGCAAACTCCAATGCACCCTCAAGGACCCTGCCGAGAGTATAGAGCTGGTCCACAGTTCCACGACCAGGACGAAAACCACACTGTTCCTCCTGAATCCGAGGTTCGACTATCCGGCGTAGCCTCCTCTCCAGTACACCTGAATAGACCTTACCGGGAAGGCTGAGGAGTGTGATCCCACGATAGTTAGAACACACCCTCCGGTTCCCCTTCTTAAAGAGAGGAACCACCACCCCGGTCTGCCAATCCAGTGGTACCGCCCCCGAAGTCCACGCGATGCTGCAGAGTCTTGTCAACCAAGACAGCCCCACAGCATCCAGAGCCTGAAGGAACTCCGGGCGGATCTCATCTACCCCTGGGGCCTTGCCACGGAGGAGCTTTTTAACTACCTCAGCAACCTCATCCCCAGAAATAGGAGAGCCCACCACAGACTCCCCAGGCACTGCTTCCTCATAGGAAGACGTGTTGGTGGGATTGAGGAGGTCTTCGAAGTATTCCCTCCACCGATCCACAACATCCGCAGTCGAGGTCAGCAGAACACCATCCTCACCATACACGGTGTTGATAGTGCACTGCTTCCCCTTTCTGAGGCGGCGGATGGTGGTCCAGAATTGCTTCGAAGCCGTCCGGAAGTCGTTTTCCATGGCCTCACCGAACTCCTCCCATGTCCGAGTTTTTGCCTCTGCGACCGCTGAAGCCGCACACCGCTTGGCCTGTCGGTACCTGTCCGCTGCCTCAGGAGTCCTATGAGCCAAAAGAACCCGATAGGACTCCTTCTTCAGCTTGACGGCATCCCTCACCGCCGGTGTCCACCAACGGGTTCTAGGATTACCGCCACGACAGGCACCAACTACCTTGCGGCCACAGCTCCAATCAGCCGCCTCGACAATAGAGGCGCGGAACATGGTCCATTCGGACTCAATGTCCAGCACCTCCCTCGTGACATGTTCAAAGTTCTTCCGGAGGTGGGAATTGAAACTCTCTCTGACAGGAGACTCTGCCAGACGTTCCCAGCAAACCCTCACAATGCGTTTGGGCCTGCCAGGTCTGTCCGGCATCCTCCCCCACCATCGCAGCCAACTCACCACCAGGTGGTGATCGGTAGAAAGCTCCGCCCCTCTCTTCACCCGAGTGTCCAAAACATGAGGCCGCAAATCCGATGACACAACTACAAAGTCGATCATGGAACTGCGGCCTAGGGTGTCCTGGTGCCAAGTGCACATTTGGACACCCTTATGTTTGAACATGGTGTTCGTTATGGACAATCTGTGACGGGCACAAAAGTCCAATAACAAAACACCGCTCGGGTTCAGATCCGGGCAGCCATTCTTCCCAATCATGCCTCTCCAGGTTTCACTGTCGCTGCCAACATGAGCATTGAAGTCCCCCAGTAGAACGAGGGAATCACCCGGGGGAGCACTCTCAAGTACTCTCTCGAGTGAATCCAAAAAGGGTGGGTACTCTGAGCTGCGGTTTGGCAAACCACAGTCAGGACCCGTTCCCCCACCCGAAGGCGGAGGGAAGCTACCCTCTCGTCCACCGGGTTGAACTCCAACGTACAGGCTCTGAGCCGGGGGGAAACAAGAATTGCCACCCCAGCCCGTCGCCTCTCACTGCCGGCAACGCCAGAGTGGAAGAGAGTCCAGCCCCTCTCGAGAGAACTGGTTCCAGAGCCCTTGCTGTGCGTCGAAGTGAGTCCGACTATATCTAGTCGGAACTTCTCCACCTCGCGCACTAGCTCAGGCTCCTTCCCCCCCAGCGAGGTGACGTTCCACGTACTGTAAATGTAATTAATTACTAGGGAAAGTATTTCCAAAAAAATATAATAAAAAATAAAATATTTGGCAATACAGTTAAAAGACGTTTCATGAGAGCCGAGTGTGTGTGTCTTTTCCAATGTAGTAAGTACATGATTGTGATATCAGATATTGGTCCGATATCAGTAAAAAACACAAGTATCAGAATTGATCAGTTTATATTGGAAATCTCCGTTATAAGCACTCCGTTATGATTTCGATATCAGATATTTGTCCGATATCAGCAATAAACACACATGTTTGAATTTATCGGCTTATATTTAAAATATCAGCAAAATAATAAAAAAAGTACTGGATTAAATCAGCTTGCATTTAAAATCTCAGATATAAGCGCGTCGTTACAATTTTTATATTAGATGTTGGTTTGATATCTGGCAATGCGGTTGAGAGACGTTTCATGAGAGCAGAGTAGTTGAATTACTCACGGAATTACTCCTTAATACTGTAAATGTAATTAATAACTAGGGAAAGTACTTAAATAAAAAAACAACAACAATCTAACATCTGGCAATGCAGTTGAGAGACGTTTCATGAAAGCAGAGTGAGTCTGTCTTTTCCAATGTAGTAAGCACATGATTGTGATATCAGATATTGGTCCAATATCAGCAAAAAACACAAGTATCGGAATTTATCAGCTTATATTGGAAATCGCCGATAGAAGCACTCTGTTATGGTTTCGGTATCAGATACTTATCCGATAACAGCAAAAATACACACATATTAGGCTTACATTTAAAATACCAGCAAAAAAGAAAAGAAAAAAAGTACTGGATTAAATCAGCTTGCATTTAAAATCTCAGACATAAGCGCGACGTTACAATTTTTTTTATTAGATGTTGGTTCGATATCTGGCAATGCGGTTGAGAGACGTTTCATGAGAGCAGAGTAGTTGAATTTCAAAGTTTAAATTGAGAAAGGGTATTACGAAATCCCTGGAATTTCGGGAAATCCGGGAAATTTTCCAGTTCAAAAAAACAACTTTGTTTATTGTCCTGATTAAGAGGAATGTTTTGACAGTAGAACGCTTGAAGTGGGTTGAAAAATGTGGGAGGAGGAGCCGCCAGAAAAAAGGGTGGAAATAGGGCTTTGGAAAACCAGGAATTCTGGAAAATCCTGAAAAAATTTTTAACTTGGAAAAAGAGTAGTTTGAATCTCCAGAATGGTGAAATGTGTTGAAGGTGGAATGATTTTGAATATGTTGAAACATTTAGAAATGGTGGAAGTTTGAAAAATGGCCAATTCATTTTGAATGGGAAAAATGTCCCGAAAAAGCTGGAATTCTGGGAAAACTGGGAATTTTCCAAATAGGCATGAACAGTTTGAAATTGGAACGGTTTGAATCGGGTGACAAATGTGTGAATTGTGGAACTTTGAAGAATGTCCCAAATGTCCCAAAAAAGTGTAGAATAGGGCTTTGGAAAACCAGGAATTCTGGAAAATCCTGGAATTTTTTGGAACTTGGAAAAAGGGTGGTTTGAATTTCCAGAATGAATGAATTGAATTTGAATGAAATAAGTTTATTTCGGTCATATAATCAACCATCAACCATTAACCATTTTGTGTGACCAGTTTAAAAGTACAGACTATACATATAGAGTATAACAATCATACACATTTACACACAAAAAGAAAAGAAAAGAAAAGAAAAAGCATGACCGAAAAAGGAATAGGCTGAAGCCAAAGCTTATATTTGCCTATCCTATACCTTCACTGAAAATAAGATTACCTGGAACATCAACGTTAAAAAAAAATAAAAAAATCAATGGGATGAAAGTAATTGTTACTATATTTTATAATTTTCAATTATCTCACCTTTCAATGTTTTCTTAAAGCTTAACAAAGAAGTACATGTCTTCAACTCATCACTGAGCTTATTCCACCATTTAACTCCTAAAACTGAAATACATTTGTATTTAATATTCGTTCTTGCTTTACCTATTTCAAAAATCAATACCCCCCGTAAATTATGGGTTTCTCCTCTTAATTGAAATAACCTAAGAATACAAGCTGGAAGGCTGTTGTTCTTTACTCGAAACATAATTTCCATTGTTTTTAAAAAGACAATATCTGAAAATTTTAACACATTAGAACTTATAAATAATGGATTGGTATGTTCATAGTAGCACGCTTTGTGTATTATTCTTATTACCCTTTTTTGAAGTTTAATTATTGGGTCTATGTTTGTTCTATAAACATTTCCCCAAACTTCAACACAATATGTTAAATATGGAAAAATAAAAGAATAATATAACATATGCAAACATTTCTTATTCAGCATGTGTTTTACTTTATAAAGAATGGCAATGGATTTGGATATTTTTCCCTTTATATATTCAATATGCGGTTTCCAACATAATTTAGGATCAATTATTATTCCCAAGAATTTAGTTACATATACTCTATCAATTTCCACTTGATTTAATTTTAGTTTTACTTCACGATTTGTTCTTGCACCACTAAACACCATAAATTTAGTTTTCTTATCATTTAATGATAACTTATTGATATCAAACCATTTTTTTAGCTGAATCAACTCAACCTCTATTACCCTCAACACTTCCTTCAAGTCTTCTCCTGAACAATATACATTTGTATCATCTGCAAACATAATAAATTTCAATTTATTAGATACTGAACAAATATCATTTAAATATAGTATAAATAACTTAGGTCCCAATACCGAGCCTTGTGGAACCCCACAAGTTACTCTTCTTGGCTGTGATTTAGTCTTATTGATTTCCACATATTGAGATCTATTACTTAAATAACTACTTAACCACTCTTGTGAAACACCTCTTATGCCATAGTTTTCCAATTTTTGCAGAAGTAAGGAATGATCGATTGTGTCAAAAGCTTTACATAAATCAATAAATACTCCAACGGTGTGTTGCTTTTTTTCTATTGCTGTAGCTACGTTTTCTACAAAGTCCATCACTGCTAGGGATGTAGATCGATTACTCCTGAACCCATACTGATGGTCATTCAGTAGCTCATGTTTGTCAATGAACTTATCAAGTCTATTTACAAATAATTTCTCAAGAATTTTTGCAAATTGAGGTAGTAGAGACACAGGTCTATAATTTGAGACCATATGTTTATCACCATTTTTATAAATCGGAATAACTTTAGCAATTTTCATTTTGTCAGGAAAATTTCCAGTTGATAAAGATCTATTACATATATAAGTAAACGGCTTCAGGACACAATCCATCACTTCTTTAACAAGTGACATATCCACATTGTTACCATCGACAGATTTTTTGTTTTTAAACTTTCTTACCACTTCTAACACATCACTTTCACAAACTCCGCCAAGAAACATTGAATTTTTAATGTCAGATACACGCCTTAACTTTTTCTCATCATTCATATTAAACTTAATATTTTTTGCCAAATTTGGGCCAACATTCACAAAAAATTTATTGAATTCCTCAGAATGGTGAAATGTGTTGAAGGTGGAATGGTTGGAAAATTTTAAAATGGTGGAAGTTTGAAAAAATGGCCAATTCATTTTGAATGGGAAAAAATTCCCGGAAAAGCTGGAATTCTGGGAAATCTGGAAATTTTCCGAATAGGCATGAACAGTTTGAAGTTGGAACGGTTTGAATCGGGTGAAAAATGTGTGAATTGTGGAACTTTGAAGAATGTCCCAAATGTCCCAAAAAAGGGTGGAAATAAGGCTTTGGAAAACCAGGAATTCTGGAAAATCCTGGAATTTTTTTGGAACTTGGAAAAAGGGTAGTTTGGATTTCCAGAATGGTGAAATGTGTTGAATGTGGAATGGTTGAACATTTTTGAAAGGGTGGAAGTTTGAAAAAATGGCCAATTCATTTTGAATCGGAAAAGTTTCCCGGAAAAGCTGGAATTCTGGGAAATCTGGGAATTTTCCGAATAGACATGAACAGTTTGAAGTTGGAACAGTTTGAATCGGGTGAAAAATGTGGGAATTGTGGAACTTTGAAGAATGTCCCAAATGTCCCAAAAAAGGGTGGAAATAAGGCTTTGGAAAACCAGGAATTCTGGAAAATCCTGGAATTTTTTTGGAACTTGGAAAAAGGGTAGTTTGGATTTCCAGAATGGTGAAATGTGTTGAATGTGGAATGGTTGAACATTTTTGAAAGGGTGGAAGTTTGAAAAAATGGCCAATTCATTTTGAATCGGAAAAGTTTCCCGGAAAAGCTGGAATTCTGGGAAATCTGGGAATTTTCCGAATAGACATGAACAGTTTGAAGTTGGAACAGTTTGAATCGGGTGAAAAATGTGGGAATTGTGGAACTTTGAAGAATGTCCCAAATGTCCCAAAAAAGGGTGGAAATAAGGCTTTGGAAAACCAGGAATTCTGGAAAATCCTAGAATTTTTTGGAACTTGGAAAAAGGGTAGTTTGAATTTCCAGAATGGTGAAATGTGTTGAAGGTGGAATGGTTGAAAAATGTAGAAATGGTGGAAGTTTGAAAAAATGACAAATTCATTTAGAATGGGAAAAATTTCCCGGAAAAGCTGGAATTCTGGGAAATCTGTGAATTTTCCGAATAGGCATGAACAGTCTGAAGTTGGAACAGTTTGAATCGGGTGAAAAATGTGGGAATTGTGGAACTTTGAAGAATATCCCAAATGTCCCAAAAAAGGGTGGAAATAAGGCTTTGGAAAACCAGGAATTCTGGAAAATCCTGGAATTTTTTGGAACTTGGAAAAAGGGTAGTTTGGATTTCCAGAATGGTGAAATGTGTTGAAGGTGGAATGGTTGAAAAATTTAAAAATGGTGGAAGTTTGAAAAAATGGCCAATTCATTTTGAATGGGAAAAATTTCCCGGAAAATCTGGAATTCTGGGAAATCTGGGAATTTTCCGAATAGACATGAACAGTTTGAAGTTGGTACAGTTTGAATCGGGTGAAAAATGTGTGAATTGTGGAACTTTGAAGAATGTCCCAAATGTCCCAAAAAAGGGTGGAAATAAGGTCTTGGAAAACCAGGAATTCTGGAAAATCCTGGAATCTTTTGGAACTTGGAAAAAGGGTAGTTTGGATTTCCAGAATGGTGAAATGTGTTGAAGGTGGAATGGTTGAAAAATTTAGAAATGGTGGAAGTTTGAAAAATGGCCAATTAATTTTGAATAGGAAACATTTCCCGGAAAAGCTGGAATTCTGGGAAATCTGGGAATTTTCCAAATAGGTATGAACAGTTTGAAGTTGGAACGGTTTGAATCGGGTGAAAAATGTGGGAATTGTGGAACTTTGAATAATGTCCCAAATGTCCCAAAAAAGGGTGGAAATAAGGCTTTGGAAAACCAGGAATTCTGGAAAATCCTGGAATTTTTTGGAACTTGGAAAAAGGGTAGTTTGGATTTCCAGAATGGTGAAATGTGTTGAAGGTGGAATGGTTGAAAAATGTAGAAATGGTGGAAGTTTAAAAAAATGGCCAATTCATTTTGAATGGGAAAAATTTCCCGGAAAAGCTGGAATTCTGGGAAATCTGGGAATTTTCCGAATAGGCATGAACAGTTTGAAGTTGGAACAGTTTAAATCGGGTGAAAAATGTGGGAATTGTGGAACTTTAAAGAATGTCCCAAATGTCCCAAAAAAGGGTGGAAATAAGGCTTTGGAAAACCAGGAATTCTGGAAAATCCTGGAATTTTTTGGAACTTGGAAAAAGGGTAGTTTGGATTTCCAGAATGGTGAAATGTGTTGAATGTGGAATGGTTGAAATTTTTTTAAATGGTGGAAGTTTGAAAAAATGGCCAATTCATTTTGAATGGGAAAAATTTCTCGGAAAAGCTGGAATTCTGGGAAATCTGGGAATTTTCCGAATAGACATGAACAGTTTGAAGTTGGAACAGTTTGAATCGGGTGAAAAATGTGGGAATTGTGGAACTTTGAAGAATGTCCCAAATGTCCCAAAAAAGGGTGGAAATAAGGCTTTGGAAAACCAGGAATTCTGGAAAATCCTGGAATTTTTTTGGAACTTGGAAAAAGGGTAGTTTGGATTTCCAGAATGGTGAAATGTGTTGAATGTGGAATGGTTGAACATTTTTGAAAGGGTGGAAGTTTGAAAAAATGGCCAATTCATTTTGAATCGGAAAAGTTTCCCGGAAAAGCTGGAATTCTGGGAAATCTGGGAATTTTCCGAATAGACATGAACAGTTTGAAGTTGGAACAGTTTGAATCGGGTGAAAAATGTGGGAATTGTGGAACTTTGAAGAATGTCCCAAATGTCCCAAAAAAGGGTGGAAATAAGGCTTTGGAAAACCAGGAATTCTGGAAAATCCTAGAATTTTTTGGAACTTGGAAAAAGGGTAGTTTGAATTTCCAGAATGGTGAAATGTGTTGAAGGTGGAATGGTTGAAAAATGTAGAAATGGTGGAAGTTTGAAAAAATGACAAATTCATTTAGAATGGGAAAAATTTCCCGGAAAAGCTGGAATTCTGGGAAATCTGGGAATTTTCCGAATAGGCATGAACAGTCTGAAGTTGGAACAGTTTGAATCGGGTGAAAAATGTGGGAATTGTGGAACTTTGAAGAATATCCCAAATGTCCCAAAAAAGGGTGGAAATAAGGCTTTGGAAAACCAGGAATTCTGGAAAATCCTGGAATTTTTTGGAACTTGGAAAAAGGGTAGTTTGGATTTCCAGAATGGTGAAATGTGTTGAAGGTGGAATGTTTGAAAAATTTAAAAATGGTGGAAGTTTGAAAAAATGGCCAATTCATTTTGAATGGGAAAAATTTCCCGGAAAATCTGGAATTCTGGGAAATCTGGGAATTTTCCGAATAGACATGAACAGTTTGAAGTTGGTACAGTTTGAATCGGGTGAAAAATGTGTGAATTGTGGAACTTTGAAGAATGTCCCAAATGTCCCAAAAAAGTGTAGAATAAGGCTTTGGAAAACCAGGAATTCTGGAAAATCCTGGAATTTTTTGGAACTTGGAAAAAGGGTAGTTTGAATTTCCAGAATGGTGAAATGTGTTGAAGGTGGAATGGTTGAAAAATGTAGAAATGGTGGAAGTTTGAAAAAATGGCCAATTCATTTTGAATGGGAAAAATTTCCCGGAAAAGCTGGAATTCTGGGAAATCTGGGAATTTTCCGAATACACATGAACAGTTTGAAGTTGGAACAGTTTGAATCGGGTGAAAAATGTGGGAATTGTGGAACTTTGAAGAATGTCCCAAATGTCCCAAAAAAGGGTGGAAATAAGGTCTTGGAAAACCAGGAATTCTGGAAAATCCTGGAATCTTTTGGAACTTGGAAAAAGGGTAGTTTGGATTTCCAGAATGGTGAAATGTGTTGAAGGTGGAATGGTTGAAAAAATTAGAAATGGTGGAAGTTTGAAAAATGGCCAATTAATTTTGAATAGGAAACATTTCCCGGAAAAGCTGGAATTCTGGGAAATCTGGGAATTTTCCAAATAGGTATGAACAGTTTGAAGTTGGAACGGTTTGAATCGGGTGAAAAATGTGGGAATTGTGGAACTTTGAATAATGTCCCAAATGTCCCAAAAAAGGGTGGAAATAAGGTTTTGGAAAACCAGGAATTCTGGAAAATCCTGGAATTTTTTGGAACTTGGAAAAAGGGTAGTTTGGATTTCCAGAATGGTGAAATGTGTTGAAGGTGGAATGGTTGAAAAATGTAGAAATGGTGGAAGTTTAAAAAAATGGCCAATTCATTTTGAATGGGAAAAATTTCCCGGAAAAGCTGGAATTCTGGGAAATCTGGGAATTTTCCGAATAGGCATGAACAGTTTGAAGTTGGAACAGTTTAAATCGGGTGAAAAATGTGGGAATTGTGGAACTTTAAAGAATGTCCCAAATGTCCCAAAAAAGGGTGGAAATAAGGCTTTGGAAAACCAGGAATTCTGGAAAATCCTGGAATTTTTTGGAACTTGGAAAAAGGGTAGTTTGGATTTCCAGAATGGTGAAATGTGTTGAATGTGGAATGGTTGAAATTTTTTGAAATGGTGGAAGTTTGAAAAAATGGCCAATTCATTTTGAATGGGAAAAATTTCCCGGAAAAGCTGGAATTCTGGGAAATCTGGGAATTTTCCGAATAGACATGAACAGTTTGAAGTTGGAACAGTTTGAATCGGGTGAAAAATGTGGGAATTGTGGAACTTTGAAGAATGTCCCAAATGTCCCAAAAAAGGGTGGAAATAAGGCTTTGGAAAACCAGGAATTCTGGAAAATCCTGGAATTTTTTGGAACTTGGAAAAAGGGTAGTTTGGATTTCCAGAATGGTGAAATGTGTTGAAGGTGGAATGGTTGACATTTTTTGAAATGGTGGAAGTTTGAAAAAATGGCCAATTCATTTTGAATGGGAAAAATTTTCCGGAAAAGCTGGAATTCTGGGAAATCTGGGAATTTTCCGAATAGGCATGAACAGTTTGAAGTTGGAACAGTTTAAATCGTGTGAAAAATGTGGGAATTGTGGAACTTTGAAGAATGTCCCAAATGTCCCAAAAAAGTGTAGAATAAGGCTTTGGAAAACCAGGAATTCTGGAAAATCCTGGAATTTTTTGGAACTTAGAAAAAGGGTAGTTGGGATTTCCAGAATGGTGAAATGTGTTGAATGTGGAATGGTTGAATAATTTTGAAATGGTGGAAGTTTGAAAAAATGGCCATTTCATTTTGAATGGGGAAAAAAATTCCTAGAAAAGCTGGAATTCTGGGAAATCTGGGAATTTTCCGAACAGGCATAAACAGTTTGAAGTTGGAACAGTTTGAATCGGGTGAAAAATGTGTGAATTGTGGAACTTTGAAGAATGTCCCAAAAAAGGGTGAAAATAAGGCTTTGGAAAACCAGGAATTCTGGAAAATCCTGGAACTTTTTGGAACTTGGAAAAAGGGTAGTTTGGATATCCAGAATGGTGAAATGTATTGAAGGTGGAATGGTTGAAAAATGTAGAAATGGTGGAAGTTTGAAAAAATGGCCAATTCATTTTGAATGGGAAAAATTTCCCGGAAAAGCTGGAATTCTGGGAAATCTGGGAATTTTCCGAATAGACATGAACAGTTTGAAGTTGGAACAGTTTGAATCGGGTGAAAAATGTGGGAATTGTGGAACTTTGAAGAATGTCCCAAATGTCCCAAAAAAGGGTGGAAATACGGCTTTGGAAAACCAGGAATTCTAGAAAATCCTGGAATTTTTTGGAACTTGGAAAAAGGGTAGTTTGGATTTCCAGAATGGTGAAATGTGTTGAATGTGGAATGGTTGAAATTCTTTGAAATGGTGGAAGTTTGAAAAAATGGCCAATTCATTTTGAATGGGAAAAATTTCCCGGAAAAGCTGGAATTCTGGGAAATCTGGGAATTTTCCGAAGAGACATGAACAGTTTGAAGTTGGAACAGTTTAAATCGGGTGAAAAATGTGTGAATTGTGGAACTTTGAAGAATGTCCCAAATGTCCCAAAAAAGGGTGAAAATAAGGCTTTGGAAAACCAGGAATTCTGGAAAATCCTGGAATCTTTTGGAACTTGGAAAAAGGGTAGTTTGGATTTCCAGAATGGTGGAATGTGTTGAAGGTGGAATGGTTGAAAAATGTAGAAATGGGGGAGGTTTGAAAAAATGGACAATTCATTTTGAATGGGGACAAATTTCCCGGAAAAGCTGGAATTCTGGGAAATCTGGGAATTTTCCGAATAGACATGAACAGTTTGAAGTCGGAACAGTTTGAATCGGGTGAAAAATGTGTGAATTGTGGAACTTTGAAGAATGTCCCCAATGTCCCAAAAAAAGGGTAGAATAAGGCTTTGGAAAACCAGGAATTCTGGAAAATCCTGGAATTTTTTGGAACTTGGAAAAAGGGTAGTTTGAATTTCCAAAATGGTGAAATGTGTTGAATGTGGAATGGTTGAATTTTTTTGAAATGGTGGAAGTTTGAAAAAATGGCCAATTCATTTTGAATGGGAAAAATTTCCCGGAAAAGCTGGAATTCTGGGAAATCTGGGAATTTTCCGAATAGACATGAACAGTTTGAAGTTGGAACAGTTTAAAGCGGGTGAAAAATGTGGAAATTGTGGAACTTTGAAGAATGTCCCAAATGTCCCAAAAAAGGGTGGAAATAAGGCTTTGGAAAACCAGGAATTCTGGAAAATCCTGGAATTTTTTGGAACTTGGAAAAAGGGTAGTTTGGATTTCCAGAATGGTGAAATGTGTTGAAGGTGGAATGGTTGACATTTTTTGAAATGGTGGAAGTTTGAAAAAATGGCCAATTCATTTTGAATGGGAACAATTTCCCGGAAAAGCTGGAATTCTGGGAAATCTGGGAATTTTCCGAATAGGCATGAACAGTTTGAAGTTGGAACAGTTTGAATCGGGTGAAAAATGTGGGAATTGTGGAACTTTGAAGAATGTCTTAAATGTCCCAAAAAAAGGGTGGAAATAAGGCTTTGGAAAACCAGGAATTCTGGAAAATCCTGGAATTTTTTGGAACTTGGAAAAAGGGTAGTTTGGATATCCAGAATGGTGAAATGTGTTGAAGGTGGAATGGTTGAAAAATGTAGAAATGGTGGAAGTTTGAAAAAATGGCCAATTCATTTTGAATGGGATGCATTTCCCGGAAAAGCTGGAATTCTGGGAAATCTGGAAATTTTCCGAATAGGCATGAACAGTTTGAAGTTGGAACAGTTTAAATCGGGTGAAAAATGTGGGAATTGTGGAACTTTGAAGAATGTCCCAAATGTCCCAAAAAAGGGTGGAAATAAGGCTTTGGAAAACCAGGAATTCTGGAAAATCCTGGAATTTTTTGGAACTTGGAAAAAGGGTAGTTTGGATTTCCAGAATGGTGAAATGTGTTGAAGGTGGAATGGTTGACATTTTTTGAAATGGTGGAAGTTTGAAAAAATGGCCAATTCATTTTGAATGGGAACAATTTCCCGGAAAAGCTGGAATTCTGGGAAATCTGGGAATTTTCCGAATAGGCATGAACAGTTTGAAGTTGGAACAGTTTGAATCGGGTGAAAAATGTGTGAATTGTGGAACTTTGAAGAATGTCCCAAATGTCCCAAAAAAGTGTAGAATAAGGCTTTGGAAAACCAGGAATTCTGGAAAATCCTGGAATTTTTTGGAACTTACAAAAAGGGTAGTTGGGATTTCCAGAATGGTGAAATGTGTTGAATGTGGAATGGTTGAATAATTTTGAAATGGTGGAAGTTTGAAAAAATGGCCATTTCATTTTGAATGGGGAAAAAAATTCCTAGAAAAGCTGGAATTCTGGGAAATCTGGGAATTTTCCGAACAGGCATAAACAGTTTGAAGTTGGAACAGTTTGAATCGGGTGAAAAATGTGTGAATTGTGGAACTTTGAAGAATGTCCCAAAAAAGGGTGAAAATAAGGCTTTGGAAAACCAGGAATTCTGGAAAATCCTGGAACTTTTTGGAACTTGGAAAAAGGGTAGTTTGGATATCCAGAATGGTGAAATGTATTGAAGGTGGAATGGTTGAAAAATGTAGAAATGGTGGAAGTTTGAAAAAATGGCCAATTCATTTTGAATGGGAAAAATTTCCCGGAAAAGCTGGAATTCTGGGAAATCTGGGAATTTTCCGAATAGACATGAACAGTTTGAAGTTGGAACAGTTTGAATCGGGTGAAAAATGTGGGAATTGTGGAACTTTGAAGAATGTCCCAAATGTCCCAAAAAAGGGTGGAAATACGGCTTTGGAAAACCAGGAATTCTAGAAAATCCTGGAATTTTTTGGAACTTGGAAAAAGGGTAGTTTGGATTTCCAGAATGGTGAAATGTGTTGAATGTGGAATGGTTGAAATTCTTTGAAATGGTGGAAGTTTGAAAAAATGGCCAATTCATTTTGAATGGGAAAAATTTCCCGGAAAAGCTGGAATTCTGGGAAATCTGGGAATTTTCCGAAGAGACATGAACAGTTTGAAGTTGGAACAGTTTAAATCGGGTGAAAAATGTGTGAATTGTGGAACTTTGAAGAATGTCCCAAATGTCCCAAAAAAGGGTGAAAATAAGGCTTTGGAAAACCAGGAATTCTGGAAAATCTTGGAATCTTTTGGAACTTGGAAAAAGGGTAGTTTGGATTTCCAGAATGGTGGAATGTGTTGAAGGTGGAATGGTTGAAAAATGTAGAAATGGGGGAGGTTTGAAAAAATGGACAATTCATTTTGAATGGGGACAAATTTCCCGGAAAAGCTGGAATTCTGGGAAATCTGGGAATTTTCCGAATAGACATGAACAGTTTGAAGTCGGAACAGTTTGAATCGGGTGAAAAATGTGTGAATTGTGGAACTTTGAAGAATGTCCCAAATGTCCCAAAAAAAGGGTAGAATAAGGCTTTGGAAAACCAGGAATTCTGGAAAATCCTGGAATTTTTTGGAACTTGGAAAAAGGGTAGTTTGAATTTCCAAAATGGTGAAATGTGTTGAATGTGGAATGGTTGAATTTTTTTGAAATGGTGGAAGTTTGAAAAAATGGCCAATTCATTTTGAATGGGAAAAATTTCCCGGAAAAGCTGGAATTCTGGGAAATCTGGGAATTTTCCGAATAGACATGAACAGTTTGAAGTTGGAACAGTTTAAAGCGGGTGAAAAATGTGGAAATTGTGGAACTTTGAAGAATGTCCCAAATGTCCCAAAAAAGGGTGGAAATAAGGCTTTGGAAAACCAGGAATTCTGGAAAATCCTGGAATTTTTTGGAACTTGGAAAAAGGGTAGTTTGGATTTCCAGAATGGTGAAATGTGTTGAAGGTGGAATGGTTGACATTTTTTGAAATGGTGGAAGTTTGAAAAAATGGCCAATTCATTTTGAATGGGAACAATTTCCCGGAAAAGCTGGAATTCTGGGAAATCTGGGAATTTTCCGAATAGGCATGAACAGTTTGAAGTTGGAACAGTTTGAATCGGGTGAAAAATGTGGGAATTGTGGAACTTTGAAGAATGTCTTAAATGTCCCAAAAAAAGGGTGGAAATAAGGCTTTGGAAAACCAGGAATTCTGGAAAATCCTGGAATTTTTTGGAACTTGGAAAAAGGGTAGTTTGGATATCCAGAATGGTGAAATGTGTTGAAGGTGGAATGGTTGAAAAATGTAGAAATGGTGGAAGTTTGAAAAAATGGCCAATTCATTTTGAATGGGATGCATTTCCCGGAAAAGCTGGAATTCTGGGAAATCTGGAAATTTTCCGAATAGGCATGAACAGTTTGAAGTTGGAACAGTTTAAATCGGGTGAAAAATGTGGGAATTGTGGAACTTTGAAGAATGTCCCAAATGTCCCAAAAAAGGGTGGAAATAAGGCTTTGGAAAACCAGGAATTCTGGAAAATCCTGGAATTTTTTGGAACTTGGAAAAAGGGTAGTTTGGATTTCCAGAATGGTGAAATGTGTTGAAGGTGGAATGGTTGACATTTTTTGAAATGGTGGAAGTTTGAAAAAATGGCCAATTCATTTTGAATGGGAACAATTTCCCGGAAAAGCTGGAATTCTGGGAAATCTGGGAATTTTCCGAATAGGCATGAACAGTTTGAAGTTGGAACAGTTTGAATCGGGTGAAAAATGTGTGAATTGTGGAACTTTGAAGAATGTCCCAAATGTCCCAAAAAAGGGTGGAAATAAGGCTTTGGAAAACCAGGAATTCTGGAAAATCCTGGAATTTTTTGGAACTTGGAAAAAGGGTAGTTTAGATATCCAGAATGGTGAAATGTGTTGAAGGTGGAATGGTTGAAAAATGTAGAAATGGTAGAAGTTTGAATAAATGGTCAATTCATTTTGAATGGGAAAAATTTCCCGGAAAAGCTGTAATTCTGGGAAATCTGGGAATTTTCCGAATAGGCATGAACAGTTTGAAGTTGGAACAGTTTAAATCGGGTGAAAAATGTGGGAATTGTGGAACTTTGAAGAATGTCCCAAATGTCCCAAAAAAGGGTGGAAATAAGGCTTTGGAAAACCAGGAATTCTGGAAAATCCTGGAATTTTTTGGAACTTGGAAAAAGGGTAGTTTGGATTTCCAGAATGGTGAAATGTGTTGAAGGTGGAATGGTTGACATTTTTTGAAATGGTGGAAGTTTGAAAAAATGGCCAATTCATTTTGAATGGGAACAATTTCCCGGAAAAGCTGGAATTCTGGGAAATCTGGGAATTTTCCGAATAGGCATGAACAGTTTGAAGTTGGAACAGTTTGAATCGGGTGAAAAATGTGTGAATTGTGGAACTTTGAAGAATGTCCCAAATGTCCCAAAAAAGGGTGGAAATAAGGCTTTCGAAAACCAGGAATTCTGGAAAATCCTGGAATTTTTTGGAACTTGGAAAAAGGGTAGTTTAGATATCCAGAATGGTGAAATGTGTTGAAGGTGGAATGGTTGAAAAATGTAGAAATGGTAGAAGTTTGAATAAATGGTCAATTCATTTTGAATGGGAAAAATTTCCCGGAAAAGCTGTAATTCTGGGAAATCTGGGAATTTTCCGAATAAGCATGAATAGTTTGAAGTTGGAACAGTTTGAATCATGTGAAAAATGTGGGAATTGTGGAACTTTGAAGAATGTCCCAAATGTCCCAAAAAAGTGTAGAAAAAGGCTTTGGAAAACCAGGAATTCTGGAAAATCCTGGAATTTTTTGGAACTTGGAAAAAGGGTAGTTTGAATTTCCAGAATGGTGAAATGTGTTGAAGGTGGAATGGTTGAAAAATGTCAAAATGGTGGAAGTTTGAAAAAATGGCCAATTCATTTTGAATAGGAAAAATTTTCCAGAAAAGCTGGAATTCTGGGAAATCTGGGAATTTTTCGAATAGGCATGAACAGTTTGAAGTTGGAACAGTTTGAATCATGTGAAAAATGTGGGAATTGTGGAACTTTGAATAATTTCCCAAAATGTCCCAAAAAAGGGTGAAAATAAGGCTTTGGTAAACCAGGAATTCTGGAAAATCCTGGAATTTTTCAGAACTTGGAAAAAGGGTAGTTAGAATTTCCAGAATGGTGAAATGTGTTGAAGGTGGATTGGTTGAAAAATATAAAAATTGTGGAAGTTTGAAAAAATGGCCAAATCATTTTGAATGGGGAAAAAATTCCTGGAAGAGCTGGAATTCTGGGAAATCTGGGAATTTTCCGAATAGCCATGAACAGTTTGAAGTTGGAACAGTTTGAATCGGGTGAAAAATGTGTGAATTGTGGAACTTTGAAGAATGTCCCAAATGTCCCAAAAAAGTGTAGAATAAGACTTTGGAAAACCAGGAATTCTGGAAAATCCTGGAATTTTTTGGAACTTGGAAAAAGGGTAGTTTGGATTTCCAGAATGGTGAAATGTGTTGAATGTGGAATGGTTGAAAATTTTTGAAATGGTGGAAGTTTGAAAAAATGGCCAATTCATTTTGAATGGGGAAAAAATTCCTGGAAAAGCTAGAATTCTGGGAAATCTGGGAATTTTCCAAATAGGCATGAACAGTTTGAAGTTGGAACAGTTTGAATCGGGTGAAAAATGTGGGAATTGTGGAACTTTGAAGAATGTCCCAAATGTCCCAAAAAAGGGTGAAAATAAGGCTTTGGAAAACCAGGAATTCTGGAAAATCCTGGATTCTTTTGGAACTTGGAAAAAGGGTAGTTTGGATTTCCAGAATGGTGAAATGTGTTGAAGGTGGAATGGTTGAAAAATGTAGAAATGGTGGAAGTTTGAAAAATGGCCAATTAATTTTGAATGGGAAACATTTCCCAGAAAAGCTGGAATTCTGGGAAATCTGGGAATTTTCCAAATAGGTATGAACAGTTTGAAGTTGGAACGGTTTGAATCGGGTGAAAAATGTGGGGATTGTGGAACTTTGAAGAATGTCCCAAATGTCCCAAAAAAGTGTAGAATAAGGCTTTGGAAAACCAGGAATTGTGGAAAATCCTGGAATTTTTCGGAACTTGGAAAAAGGGTAGTTTGGATTTCCAGAATGGTGAAATGTGTTGGAGGTGGAATGGTTAAAAAATGTAGAAATGGTGGAAGTTTGAAAAAATGGCCAATTCATTTTGAATGGGATAAATTTCCCGGAAAAGCTGGAATTCTGGGAAATATGAGAATTTTCCGAATAGGCATGAACAGTTTGAAGTAGGAACAGTTTGAATCGGGTGAAAAATGTGGGAATTGTGGAACTTTGAAGAATGTCCCAAATGTCCCAAAAAAGGGTGAAAATAAGGCTTTGGAAAACCAGGAATTCTGGAAAATCCTGGATTCTTTTGGAACTTGGAAAAAGGGTAGTTTGGATTTCCAGAATGGTGAAATGTGTTGAATGTGGAATGGTTGAACATTTTTGAAATGGTGGAAGTTTGAAAAAATGGCCAATTCATTTTGAATGGGAAAAATTTCCCGGAAAAGCTGGAATTCTGGGAAATCTGGGAATTTTCCGAATAGGCATGAACAGTTTGAAATTGGAACAGTTTGAATCGGGTGAAAAATGTGTGAATTGTGGAACTTTGAAGAATGTCCCAAATGTCCCAAAAAAGGGTGGAAATAAGGCTTTGGAAAACCAGGAATTCTGGAAAATCCTGGAATTTTTTGGAACTTGGAAAAAGGGTAGTTTGGATTTCCAGAATGGTGAAATGTGTTGAAGGTGGAATGGTTGAAATTTTTTGAAATGGTGGAAGTTTGAAAAAATGGCCAATTCCTTTTGAATGGGAAATTTTTCCGGAAAAGCTGGAATTCTGGGAAATCTGGGAATTTTCCGAATAGGCATGAACAGTTTGAAGTTGGAACAGTTTAAATCGGGTAGAAAAATGTGGGAATTGTGGAACTTTGAAGAATGTCCCAAATGTCCCAAAAAAGGGTGGAAATAAGGCTTTGGAAAACCAGGAATTCTGGAAAATCCTGGAAGTTTTTTGAAACTTGGAAAAAGGGTAGTTTGGATTTCCAGAATGGTAAAATGTGTTGAAGGTGGAATGGTTGAAAAATGTAGAAATGGTGGACGTTTGAAAAAAATGGCCAATTCATTTTGAATGGGAAAAATTTCCCGGAAAATCTTGAATTCTGGGAAATCTGGGAATTTTCCAAATAGGCATGAACAGTTTGAAGTTGGAACAGTTTGAATCATGTGAAAAATGTGGGAATTGTGGAACTTTGAATAATGTCCCAAATGTCCCATAAAAGGGTGAAAATAAGGCTTTGGAAAACCAGGAATTCTGGAAAATCCTGGAATTTTTTGGAACTTGGAAAAAGGGTAGTTTGGATATCCAGAATGGTGACATGTATTGAAGGTGGAATGGTTGAAAAATTTAGAAATGGTGGAAGTTTGAAAAAATGGCCAATTCATCTTGAATGGGAAAAAATTTCCCGGAAAAGCTGGAATTCTGGGAAATCTGGGATTTTCCGAATAGACATGAACAGTTTGAAGTTGGAACGGTTTGAATCGGGTGAAACATGTGTGAATTGTGGAACTTTGAATAATGTCCCAAATGTCCCATAAAAGGGTGAAAATAAGGCTTTGGAAAACCAGGAATTCTGGAAAATCCTGGAATTTTTTGGAACTTGGAAAAAGGGTAGTTTGGATATCCAGAATGGTGAAATGTGTTGAATGTGGAATGGTTGAAAATTTTTGAAATGGTGGAAGTTTGAAAAAATGGCCAATTCATTTTGAATGGGAAACATTTCCCGGAAAAGCTGGAATTCTGTGAAATCTGGGAATTTTCCAAATAGGCATGAACAGTTTGAAGTTGGAACAGTTTAAATCAGGTGAAAAATGTGTGAATTGTGGAACTTTGAAGAATGTCCCAAATGACCCAAAAAAGTGTAGAATAAGGCTTTGGAAAACCAGGAATTCTGGAAAATCCTGGAATCTTTTGGAAGTTGGAAAAAGGGTGTTTGGATATCCAGAATGGTGAAATGTGTTGAAGGTGGAATGGTTGAAAAATTTAGAAATGGTGGAAGTTTGAAAAAATGGCCAATTCACCTTGAATGGGAAACATTTTCCGGAAAAGCTGGAATTCTGGGAAATCTGGGAATTTTCCGAATAAGCATGAACAGTCTGAAGTTGGAACAGTTTGAATCGGGTGAAAAATGTGGGAATTGTGGAACTTTGAAGAATGTCCCAAATGACCCAAAAAAGTGTAGAATAAGGCTTTGGAAAACCAGGAATTCTGGAAAATCCTGGAATCTTTTGGAACTTGGAAAAAGGGTAGTTTGGATTTCCAGAATGGTGAAATGTGTTGAAGGTGGAATGGTTGAAAAATTTAGAAATTGTGGAAGTTTGAAAAAATGGCCAATTCATTTTGAATGGGAAAAATTTCCCGGAAAATCTTGAATTCTGGGAAATCTGGGAATTTTCCGAATAGACATGAACAGTTTGAAGTTGGAACAGTTTGAATCGGGTGAAAAATGTGGGAATTGTGGAACTTTGAAGAATGTCCCAAATGTCCCCAAAAAGGGTGGAAATAAGGCTTTGGAAAACCAGGAATTCTGGAAAATCCTGGAATTTTTTGGAACTTGGAAAAAGGGTAGTTTGGATTTCCAGAATGGTGAAATGTGTTGAAGGTGGAATGGTTAAAAAATGTAGAAATGGTGGAAGTTTGAAAAAATGGCCAATTCATTTTGAATGGGAAAAACTTCCCGGAAAAGCTGGAATTCTGGGAAATCTGGGAATTTTCCGAATAGACATGAACAGTTTGAAGTTGGAACAGTTTGAATCGGGTGAAAAATGTGAATTGTGGAACTTTGAAGAATGTCCCAAATGTCCCCAAAAAGGGTGGAAATAAGGCTTTGGAAAACCAGGAATTCTGGAAAATCCTGGAATTTTTTGGAACTTGGAAAAAGGGTAGTTTGGATTTCCAGAATGGTGAAATGTGTTGAATGTGGAATGGTTGAAAATTTTTGAAATGGTGGAAGTTTGAAAAAATGGCCAATTCATTTTGAATGGGGAAAAAATTCCTGGAAAAGCTGGAATTCTGGGAAATCTGGGAATTTTCCGAATAGGCATGAACAGTTTGAAGTTGGAACGGTTTGAATCGGGTGAAAAATGTGTGAATTGTGGAACTTTAAAGAATGTCCCAAATGTCCCAAAAAAGGGTGGAAATAAGGCTTTGGAAAACCAGGAATTCTGGAAAATCCTGGAATTTTTTGGAACTTGGAAAAAGGGTAGTTTGGATTTCCAGAATGGTGAAATGTGTTGAAGGTGGAATGGTTGAAAAATGTAGAAATGGTGGAAGTTTGAAAAAATGGCCAATTCATTTTGAATGGGAAAAATTTCCCGGAAAATCTTGAATTCTGGGAAATCTGGGAATTTTACAAATAGGCATGAACAGTTTGAAGTTGGAACAGTTTGAATCATGTGAAAAATGTGGGAATTGTGGAACTTTGAATAATGTCCCAAATGTCCCATAAAAGGGTGAAAATAAGGCTTTGGAAAACCAGGAATTCTGGAAAATCCTGGATTCTTTTGGAACTTGGAAAAAGGGTAGTTTGGATTTCCAGAATGGTGAAATGTGTTGAATGTGGAATGGTTGACATTTTTTGAAATGGTGGAAGTTTGAAAAAATGGCCAATTCATTTTGAATGGGAAAAATTTCCCGGAAAAGCTGGAATTCTGGGAAATCTGGGAATTTTCCGAATAGGCATGAACAGTTTGAAGTTGGAACAGTTTGAATCGGGTGAAAAATGTGGGAATTGTGGAACTTTGAAGAATGTCCCAAATGTCCCAAAAAAGGGTGGAAATAAGGCTTTGGAAAACCAGGAATTCTGGAAAATCCTGGAATTTTTTGGAACTTGGAAAAAGGGTAGTTTGGATTTCCAGAATGGTGAAATGTGTTGAAGGTGGAATGGTTGAAATATGTAGAAATGGTGGAAGTTTGAAAAAATGGCCAATTCATTTTGAATGGGAAAAATTTTCCGGAAAAGCTGGAATTCTGGGAAATCTGGGAATTTTCCGGATAGACATGAACAGTTTGAAGTTGGAACAGTTTGAATCGGGTGAAAAATGTGTGAATTGTGGAACTTTGAAGAATGTCCCAAATGTCCCAAAAAAGTGTAGAAAAAGGCTTTGGAAAACCAGGAATTCTGGAAAATCCTGGAATTTTTTGGAACTTGGAAAAAGGGTAGTTTGAATTTCCAGAATGGTGAAATGTGTTGAAGGTGGAATGGTTGAAAAATGTCAAAATGGTGGAAGTTTGAAAAAATGGCCAATTCATTTTGAATAGGAAACATTTTCCAGAAAAGCTGGAATTCTGGGAAATCTGGGAATTTTTCGAATAGGCATGAACAGTTTGAAGTTGGAACAATTTGAATCATGTGAAAAATGTGGGAATTGTGGAACTTTGAATAATTTCCCAAAATGTCCCAAAAAAGGGTGAAAATAAGGCTTTGGTAAACCAGGAATTCTGGAAAATCCTGGAATTTTTTGGAACTTGGATAAAGGGTAGTTTGGATTTCTAGAATGGTGAAATGTGTTGAAGGTGGAATGGTTGAAAAATTTAGAAATGGTGGAAGTTTGAAAAAATGGCCAATTCATTTTGAATGGGGAAAAAAATTCCTGGAAAAGCTGGAAGTCTGGGAAATCTGGGAATTTTCCGAACAGGCATGAACAGTTTGAAGTTGGAACAGTTTGAATCGGGTGAAAAATGTGGGAATTGTGGAACTTTGAATAATGTCCCATAAAAGGGTGAAAATAAGGCTTTGGAAAACCAGGAATTCTGGAAAATCCTGGAATTTTTTGGAACTTGGAAAAAGGGTAGTTTGGATATCCGTAATGGTGAAATGTGTTGAAGGTGGAATGGTTGAAAAATGTAGAAATGGTGGAAGTTTGAAAAAATGGCCAATTCATTTTGAATGGGAACAATTTTCCGGAAAAGCTAGAATTCTGGGAAATCTGGGAATTTTCCGAATAGACATGAACAGTTTGAAGTTGGAACAGTTCAAATCGGGTGAAAAATGTGGGAATTGTGGAACTTTGAAGAATGTCCCAAATGTCCCAAAAAAGGGTGGAAATAAGGCTTTGGAAAACCAGGAATTCTGGAAAATCCTGGAATTTTTTGGAACTTGGAAAAAGGGTAGTTTGGATTTCCAGAATGGTGAAATGTGTTGAAGGTGGAATGGTTGAAAAATGTCAAAATGGTGGAAGTTTGAAAAAATGGCCAATTCATTTTGAATGGGAAAAATTTCCCGGAAAAGCTAGAATTCTGGGAAATCTGGGAATTTTACAAATAGGCATGAACAGTTTGAAGTTGGAACAGTTTGAATCATGTGAAAAATGTGGGAATTGTGGAACTTTGAATAATGTCCCAAATGTCCCATAAAAGGGTGAAAATAAGGCTTTGGAAAACCAGGAATTCTGGAAAATCCTGGAATTTTTTGGAACTTGGAAAAAGGGTAGTTTGGATATCCAGAATGGTGAAATGTGTTGAAGGTGGAATGGTTGAAAAATGTAGAAATGGTGGAAGTTTGAAAAAATGGCCAATTCATCTTGAATGGGAAAAAATTTCCGGAAAAGCTGGAATTCTGGGAAATCTGGGAATTTTCCAAACAGGCATGAACAGTTTGAAGTTGGAACGGTTTGAATCGGGTGAAACATGTGGAAGGTAGAGAGCGCCAAAATCTGGGGAAGAAGAATAATAATAAATAGATGAATTTTGGTGCAGAAAAGCAGATGTGTGAATGTTTTGGAGCATTTCACACGATTAGAGCAACACTTTTAAAATGTCTACATTCTAGCATCAAAGGCCACATTTTGGCCAGCAGAGTGTAGAACGTACAGACATGGCAAAACATCCTTTTACAAACATTGTTGTGTTGGATATGGCAGCCCTGACCTGCTTGCTTGAAAAGAAAGAGAATATGCTAGTGCGGGTGTTGCCGGGCCCCGGTGGTGTGTGCCCTCCTTTTAACTGCCAAAGACCCTGGCATGTTGAGCAGGGCAGGGGCTCGCTGGCACTAATTGGCCTGTAATGGTGTCATAAATTACGGGCGAATCAAGACCGTTTATCGGGCAGACGCTTTAATGAAAAGTCGTAACCCTCTCCCCGGGAGGCACATTTGAGGTCCCCTAAATCCTGCCTGGGTTATCCATCACGTTGCAGCCAAGCACAGATTGGTAGTGAGGCATGAACGCTGCTACACCTTTTTAATGACTCATTTTGCTGGGAAAGCATGAAGAATGATCTTAAAGGGGAACTGCACTTTTTTCCTGCAATCATTAACAATCCTTATGAGAGACTACAACATATAAGTATTTTTTTAAATTTGTAATAATCGACTAATTCTATCTAAATCACTCCCAAATTGCATCCATTAATATACAACAATACTTTATTTTCATCTCTTCACCTGAATATTAATCACATTTTAGCAATAATGTTATTATAAGCGTTTATGCAGAAAAACTATTTTTAGTTTGTGTAAAAATGCCCTATATTAATATTTCGGAATGTTTTTATTTTGTTATTGAAGTATTGTGTTTGTGTGAGTTTTATCTCAAAAGAGTTTATTTTTGTTGATTGACTGGTATTTCATTTGACTACTTCCTGTCATGGCATACCGCCAGGCTTCCATAGTTTCCTCTAGCTTCTGTAGCTCCTCCCCTTCCTCCTCACTTCGCTGCTTGCGATGCTGAGGTGAGTTGTGTCCAAATTATTTATCACGCTGCAGCCAAGCACAGATTGGTAGTGAGGCATGAACGCTGCTACACCTTTTTAATGACTCATTTCGCTGTGAAAGCATGAAGAATGATCTTAAAAGGGAACTGCACTTTTTTCCTGCAATTATTAACAAGCTTTATGAGAGACTTGAACATATACCGTATTTTCCGCACTATAAGGCGCACCTAAAAACCACACATTTTCTCAAAAGCTGACAGTGCGCCTTATAACCCGGTGCGCTTTATATATGGATAAATATTAAGATTCATTTTCATAAAGTTTCGGTCTCGCAACTTCGGTAAACAGCCGCCATCTTTTTTCCCGGTAGAACAGGAAGCGCTTCTTCTTCTACGCAAGCAACCGCCAAGGTAAGCACCCGCCCCCATAGAACAGGAAGCGCTTCTTCTTCTACTGTAAGCAACCACCCGCCCGCGTAGAAGAAGAAAAAGCGCGCGGATATTATCATTTCCTTTGTGTGTTTACATCTGTAAAGACCACAAAATGGCTCCTACAAAGCGACAGGGATCCGGTTCATGAAAAGACGCAATCTCTCCATCCGCACACGGATTACTATTTCACAGCAACTGATATTCCTGTGAACCGCACTGTGGATACAACGGGAGCACGTACGGTGAATATTCGCACCACAGGGAATGAGAAGTCATCCTTCACTGTGGTTCTAGCTTGCCATGCTAATGGCCAGAAACTTCCACCCATGGTGATATTCAAAAGGAAGACCTTGCCAAAAGAGACCTTTCCAGCCGGCGTCATCATAAAAGCTAACTCGAAGGGATGGATGAAAAAAAGATGAGCGAGTGGTTAAGGTAAGTTTAAGTTTACGCGAAGAGGCCGGGTGGCTTTTTTCACGCAGCTTCGTCCATGTTGATATACGATTCCATGCGCGCCCACATCACGCTGGTTTTAAAATATTATTAAAGTTTGACTGACCTATTTGACTGTTTTTTTGACATTCCTTTAGCGCAGTTAGATGCGGCTTACAACACGGGGCGGCTTATAGGTGGACAAAGTTTTGAAATATGCCGTTCATTGAAGGCGCGGCTTTTAACCCAGGGCGCCTTATGGTGCGGAAAATACGGTAAGTATTTTTTAAAATTTGTAATAATCGACTAATTCTATCTAAATCACTCCCAAATTGCATCCATAAATATACAACAATACTTTATTTTCATCTCTTGACCTGAATATTAATCACGTATTAGCAATATTGTTATTATAAGCATTTATGCAGAAAAACTATTTTTAGTTTGTGTTAAAATGCCCCATATTCATATTTCAGAATGTTTTCATTTTGTTATAAAGTATTGTGTTTGTGTGAATTTTATCTCAAAATAGTTTATTTTTGTTGATTGTCTGGTATTTTATTTGACTCCTTCCTGTCATGACATACCGCCAGGCTTCCATAGTTTCCTCTAGCTTCTGTAGCTCCTCCCCTTCCTCCTCACTTCGCTGCTTGCGATGCTGAGGTGAGTTGTGTCCAAATTATTTATCACGCTGCAGCCAAGCACAGATTGGTAGTGAGGCATGAACGCTGCTACACCTTTTTAATGACTCATTTCGCTGTGAAAGCATGAAGAATGATCTTAAAAGGGAACTGCACTTTTTTCCTGCAATTATTAACAAGCTTTATGAGAGACTTGAACATATACCGTATTTTCCGCACTATAAGGCGCACCTAAAAACCACACATTTTCTCAAAAGCTGACAGTGCGCCTTATAACCCGGTGCGCTTTATATATGGATAAATATTAAGATTCATTTTCATAAAGTTTCGGTCTCGCAACTTCGGTAAACAGCCGCCATCTTTTTTCCCGGTAGAACAGGAAGCGCTTCTTCTTCTACGCAAGCAACCGCCAAGGTAAGCACCCGCCCCCATAGAACAGGAAGCGCTTCTTCTTCTACTGTAAGCAACCACCCGCCCGCGTAGAAGAAGAAAAAGCGCGCGGATATTATCATTTCCTTTGTGTGTTTACATCTGTAAAGACCACAAAATGGCTCCTACAAAGCGACAGGGATCCGGTTCATGAAAAGACGCAATCTCTCCATCCGCACACGGATTACTATTTCACAGCAACTGATATTCCTGTGAACCGCACTGTGGATACAACGGGAGCACGTACGGTGAATATTCGCACCACAGGGAATGAGAAGTCATCCTTCACTGTGGTTCTAGCTTGCCATGCTAATGGCCAGAAACTTCCACCCATGGTGATATTCAAAAGGAAGACCTTGCCAAAAGAGACCTTTCCAGCCGGCGTCATCATAAAAGCTAACTCGAAGGGATGGATGAAAAAAAGATGAGCGAGTGGTTAAGGTAAGTTTAAGTTTACGCGAAGAGGCCGGGTGGCTTTTTTCACGCAGCTTCGTCCATGTTGATATACGATTCCATGCGCGCCCACATCACGCTGGTTTTAAAATATTATTAAAGTTTGACTGACCTATTTGACTGTTTTTTTGACATTCCTTTAGCGCAGTTAGATGCGGCTTACAACACGGGGCGGCTTATAGGTGGACAAAGTTTTGAAATATGCCGTTCATTGAAGGCGCGGCTTTTAACCCAGGGCGCCTTATGGTGCGGAAAATACGGTAAGTATTTTTTAAAATTTGTAATAATCGACTAATTCTATCTAAATCACTCCCAAATTGCATCCATAAATATACAACAATACTTTATTTTCATCTCTTGACCTGAATATTAATCACGTATTAGCAATATTGTTATTATAAGCATTTATGCAGAAAAACTATTTTTAGTTTGTGTTAAAATGCCCCATATTCATATTTCAGAATGTTTTCATTTTGTTATAAAGTATTGTGTTTGTGTGAATTTTATCTCAAAATAGTTTATTTTTGTTGATTGTCTGGTATTTTATTTGACTCCTTCCTGTCATGACATACCGCCAGGCTTCCATAGTTTCCTCTAGCTTCTGTAGCTCCTCCCCTTCCTCCTCACTTCGCTGCTTGCGATGCTGAGGTGAGTCGTGTCCAAATTGGTGTCGCGCTGTGTGTCATTTTCTAACAAAAACAAACGTTTTATTTTTGCAAATCTTGCCGTATATTGTTTACTTTTTATTTAAGTGTTTTTTTTGTGTTATTTTAACCGCTATTTTGAGCACTACAAGCGTTTTGTTTGAGTGACAGTGTTGGCCGATTTGTTTGAAGCGGTCGTCTTTCTGTGCAGCTAACGGGACTAATCCACTCTGCCTCTAAATCACTCTCAAATTGCATCCATAAATATACAACAATGCTTTATTTTCATCTCTTGACCTGAATATTAATCACATATTAGCAATAATGTTATTATAAGCGTTTATGCAGACAAACTATTTTTGGTTTGTGTAAAAATGCCCCATATTAATATTTCGGAATGTTTTTATTTTGTTATTGAAGTATTGTGTTTGTGTGAATTTAATCTCAAAAGAGTTTATTTTTGTTGATTGACTGGTATTTTATTTGACTCCTTCCTGTCATGACATACTGCCAGGCTTCCATAGTTTCTTCTAGCTTCTGTAGCTCCTCCCCTTCCTCCTCACTTCGCTGCTTGCGATGCTGAGGTGAGTTGTGTCCAAATTGGTGTTGCGCTGTGTGTCGTTTTCTAACAAAAATTTTAGTTTTTTTTTTTTTTTTTGTAAATCTTGCCGTATATTGTTTACTTTTTATTTAAGTGTTTTTTTGTGTTATTTTAACCGCTATTTTGAGCACTACAAGCGTTTTGTTTGAGTGACAGTGTTGGCCGATTTGTTTGAAGCGGTCGTCTTTCTGTGCAGCTAACGGGACTAATCCACTCTGTCTCCTCAAATTGCATCCATAAATATACAACGATACTTTATTTTCATCTCTTCACCTGAATATTAATCACATATTAGCAATATTGTTATTATAAGCATTTATGCAGAAAAACTATTTTTAGTTTGTGTAAAAATGCCCTATATTAATATTTCAGAATGATTTTATTTTGTTATTGAAGTATTGTGGGAAAGCATGAAGAATGATCTTAAAGGGGAACTGCACTTTTTTCTGCAATCATTAACAATCCTTATGAGAGACTACAACATATAAGTATTTTTTTAAATTTGTAATAATCGACTCATTCTATCTAAACCACTCCCAAATTGCATCCATAAATATACAACAATACTTTATTTTCATCTCTTGACCTGAATATTAATCACATATTAGCAATAATGTTATTATAAGCGTTTATGCAGAAAAACTATTTTTAGTTTGTGTAAAAATGCCCTATATTAATATTTCGGAGTGTTTTTATTTTGTTATTGAAGTATTGTCTTTGTGTGAATTTTATCTCAAAAGAGTTTATTTTTGTTGATTGACTGGTATTTTATTTGACTCCTTCCTGTCATGACATACCGGCAGGCTTCCATAGTTTCTTCTAGCTTCTGTAGCTCCTCCCCTTCCTCCTCACTTCGCTGCTTGCGATGCTGAGGTGAGTTGTGTCCAAATTGGTGTCGCGCTGTGTCATTTTCTAACAAAAACGAACAGTTTATTTTTGCAAATCTTGCCGTATATTGTTTACTTTTTATTTAAGTATTTTTTTGTGTTATTTTAACCGCTATTTTGAGCACTACAAGCGTTTTGTTTGAGCGACAGTGTTGGCCGATTTGTTTGAAGCGGTCGTCTTTCTGTGCAGCTAACGGGACTAATCCACTCTGCCTCTAAAGCACTCTCAAATTGCATCCATAAATATACAACAATACTTTATTTTCATCTCTTGACTTGAATATTAATCACATATTAGCAATAATGTTATTATAAGCGTTTATGCAGACAAACTATTTTTAGTTTGTGTAAAAATGCCCCATATTAATATTTCGGAATGTTTTTATTTTGTTATTGAAGTATTGTGGGAAAGCATGAAGAATGATCTTAAAGGGGAACTGCACTTTTTTCCTGCAATTATTAACAATCTTTATGAGAGACTTGAACATATAAGTATTTTTTTAATTTGTAATAATCGACTAATTCTATCTAAATCACTCCCAAATTGCATCCATAAATATACAACAATACTTTATTTTCATCTCTTGACTTGAATATTAATCACATATTAGCAATAATGTTATTATAAGCGTTTATGCAGACAAACTATTTTTAGTTTGTGTAAAAATGCCCTATATTAATATTTCAGAATGTTTTTATTTTGTTATTGAAGTATTGTGTTTGTGTGAGTTTTATCTCAAAAGAGTTTATTTTTGTTGATTGTCTGGTATTTCATTTGACTCCTTCCTGTCATGACATACCGGCAGGCTTCCATAGTTTCTTCTAGCTTCTGTAGCTCCTCCTCTTCCTCCTCACTTCGCTGCTTGCGATGCTGAGGTGAGTTGTGTCTAAATTATCCATCACGTTGCAGCCAAGCACAGATTGGTAGTGAGGCATGAACGCTGCTACACCTTTTTAATGACTCATTTCACTGGGAAAGCATGAAGAATGATCTTAAAGGGGAACTGCACTTTTTTCTGCAATCATTAACAATCCTTATGAGAGACTACAACATATAAGTATTTTTTTTTATTTGTAATAATTGACTCATTCTATCTAAATCACTCCCAAATTGCATCCATAAATATACAACAATACTTTATTTTCATCTCTTGACCTGAATATTAATCACATATTAGCAATATTGTTATTATAAGCGTTTATGCAGAAAAACTATTTTTAGTTTGTGTAAAAATGCCCTATATTAATATTTCGGAATGTTTTTATTTTGTTATTAAAGTATTGTGTTTGTGTGAATTTTATCTCAAAAGAGTTTATTTTTGTTGATTGTCTGGTATTTTATTTGACTCCTTCCTGTCATGACATACCGCCAGGCGTCCATAGTTTCTTCTAGCTTCTGTAGCTCCTCCCCTTCCTCCTCACTTCGCTGCTTGCGATGCTGAGGTGAGTTGTGTCCAAATTGGTGTTGCGCTGTGTCATTTTCTAACAAAAACGAACGGTTTATTTTTGCAAATCTTGCCGTATATTGTTTACTTTTTATTTTACGTTTTTTTTGTTTTGTTATTTTAACCGCTATTTTGAGCACTACAAGCGTTTTGTTTGAGTGACAGTGTTGGCCGATTTGTTTGAAGCAGTCGTCTTTCTGTGCAGCTAACGGGACTAATCCACTCTGCCTCTAAATCACTCTCAAATTGCATCCATAAATATACAACAATACTTTATTTTCATCTCTTGACCTGAATATTAATCACATAGTAGCAATAATGTTATTATAAGCGTTTATGCAGACAAACTATTTTTAGTTTGTGTAAAAATGCCCTATATTAATATTTCGGGAATTTTTTTATTTTGTTATTGAAGTATTGTGTTTGTGTGAATTTTATCTCAAAAGAGTTTATTTTTGTTGAAAACACCAAAATGCGTAAATTTTCCCTTTTCTGTCTACACGCTGTGTCTGCTTGTAAGTACTCTGTGTGTGTGCGCTGCCGAACATGCTCCTCTGCTTGTAAAACCAGCAATGTCATGACGTGACGAGCGTGTGCCGCCATGCCCTTTGCAAAAATGAAAAGTGTGTTGGGGTGCGGGGGTGGTACTTTTTAGAGGCGGTATAGTACTGAATATGATTCATCAGTATTGTGGTACTATACTAGTACCGGTATACCGTACAACCCTAGTTCCATCTTGAGTGAAACCTCTTGATGCAAACAGGTAGAACGGTAGAAAGGTTGGCTACACATCCAGGCAGTGGGACAACTTTAAAAAAGGAAAATATATTCATTTGGGAAGAACACATTCCTTGTAGTTTGTTATTGTTATCGTTCAGAAGTCATCCATTTATTTGAACGCTCAATAAACGGGCTTTGACTCTTGGTCTCAAGGCAATGATGTAATAATCCACAACAGTACAATGTCAAATGTACGGTCTTTGATCATTGGTTTTTAGTTTCAGGTGCTGCATAACTCAAATGATATTCCATCCAGAATATTCCAGAGCCACAGAGAACAATGTGTGAAAAAAAAAATCCCCTTGTTGCGGGTAAATTTAGTCGAGAGCAGCTGGATTTAGTCCCGCCGTTCCCAGACTTTATCAAACAGTCACCCCAAAGTATTTTGTGTTTGTGTTTGTTTGTGCAACTTGTCTGCGTGAAGCAAAAAAAAAAGAAAAGAAGAAGAAGGGCGTGTGCGTTGCAAAGCGTGTTTCCATTTGAGGATTGCTGATTGACGGCCGACGTCCCCCAGAGTGTTCCTGGCAAGAAGCCAGCAGGTCTTGTAGGCGTGCACGGCTGTGGCTCACATGCTAGCACGCTGCTGCATCAGCAATAATTCCTCCAAGCAGAAACAGATTTAGGGGAACAGAGTTTTGTTAACGGGATACAAAAATTGACACGTCTTTAACCCATAACCCGCCCATGGTGACCATCTCCACGCCATGCCGCTCTTATTCTCAAATATCTCTGTGTGATGTGCTAATAACGCACTCATGCTTTGAAGCAGGCCTGTATAAACTTTTTCCGGTAAGGGCCCCACACTAAAAAATTAAAGCATGCAGGGGCCATTTTGATATCTTTCATTTTCAAAACCAATATAATATATTCATCTTGTTAACTCTTTTATTCCACTTTTTCTTTTCTTTTTTTTTTACCAGTAACGTTATTTTTAGAATGTTAAGCGGGCCCTTAAAAAAATATGCCACGAGCCACAAATGGCCCCCGAGCCGCATTTTGGATACGCCCACTCTGCACTTATTTAAACTTTTATTCCACTTTTTCAGTTTTTTTTTTAGTTGTTTTTTTTTACCAGTAACAGTATTTTTAGAACCTGAGGCGGGCCGTTAAAAAATGTGCAGAGGGCCACAAATGGCCCCCAAGTCGCACTTTGGACATGCCCACTTTGCACTTATTTAGTCTTTTATTCCATTTTTTCTGTTTTTTTAACCAGTAACATTATTTTTAGAATGTGAAGCGGGCCCTTAAAAAATATGCTGTGGGCCACAAATGGCCCCCAAGCCGCACTTTGGACAATACAGCTTTGCACTGGTTTACTCTTCTATTCCACTTTCTCTGTTTTTTTTGTTTTCTTTCAAGTAACAGTATTTTTAGAATGTGAAGTGGGCCGTTAAAAAATATGCGGCGGGCCACAAATGGCCCCTGAGCCGCACTTTGGACACTACCACTTTGCACTTGTTTACTCATTTATTCCACTTGTTTTTGCCAATAACAGTATTTTTTTTACAGTACTTTTATTACACTTTTTCAGTTTACATTTTTTTTACCAGTAACATTATTTTTAGAATGTTAAGCGGGCCCTTAAAAAATATGCCACGAGCCACAAATGGCCCCCGAGCCGCACTTTGGATACGCCAACTCTGCACTTATTTACACTTTTATTCCACTTTTTCAGTTTTTTTTTTAGTTTTTTTTTTTTTACCAGTAACATTATTTTTAGAATGTGAAGCGGGCCGTTAAAAAATATGCGGCGGGCCACAAATGGCCCCCGAGCCGCACTTTGGACACTCCCACTTTGCACACTCCCACTTTGCACTTGTTTACTCCTTTATTCCACTTTTTCCTCTTCTTTTTTTTTACCAGTAACATTATTTTTAGAATGTGAAGCGGGCCCTTAAAAAATATGCCGCGGGCTACAAATGGCCCCCGGGCCGCATTTTGGACACACCCACTTTGGACTTATTTACTCTTTTATTCCACTTTTTCAGTTTAAAAAAAAAATGTTTTTATTTTTTACCATTAACAGTATTTTTAGAATGTGAGGCTGGCCGTTAAAAAATATGCGGCGGGCCACAAATGGCCCCCACGCTGCACTTTGGACACTCCCACTTTGCATTTGTTTATTCTTTTATTACACTTTTTCAGTTTACATTTTTTTTACCAGTAACATTATTTTTAGAATGTGAAGCGGGCCCTTAAAAAATATGCCGCGGCCACACATGGCCCCCGAGCCGCACTTTGGATACCCCCACTCTGCACTTATTTACTCTTTTATTCCACTTTTTCAGTTTTTTTTTAATTGTATTTTTTTTTACCAGTAACAGTATTTTTAGAATGTGAAGCGGGCCCTTAAAAAATATGCGGCGGGCCACAAGCGGCCCCCGAGCTGTACTTTGGACACCCCCATTTTGCACTTGTTTACTCTTTTATTCCACTTTTTCAGGTTTTTTTTTTTATTGTATTTTTTTTTACCAGTAACAGTATTTTTAGAATGTGAAGCGGGCCCTTAAAAAATATGCGGCGGGCCACAAGCGGCCCCCGAGCTGTACTTTGGACACCCCCATTTTGCACTTGTTTACTCTTTTAGTCCACTTTTTCAGTTTTTTTTTTATTGTATTTTTTTTTACCAGTAACAGTATTTTTCGAATGTGAAGCGGGCCCTTAAAAAATATGCGGCGGGCCACAAATGGCCCCCACGCCGCACTTTGGACACTCCCACTTTTCACTTGTTTACTCTTTTATTACACTTTTTCAGTTTAAATTTTTTTTTACCAGTAACATTATTTTTAGAATGTAAAGCGGGCCCTTAAAAAATATGCCGCGGCCACACATGGCCCCCGAGCCGCACTTTGGATACCCCCACTCTGCACTTATTTACTCTTTTATTCCACTTTTTCAGTTTTTTTTTTTATTGTATTTTTTTTTACCAGTAACAGTATTTTTAGAATGTGAAGCGGGCCCTTAAAAAACATGCGGCGGGCCACAAGCGGCCCCCGAGCTGTACTTTGGACACCCCTATTTTGCACTTGTTTACTCTTTATTCCACTTTTTCATTTATCTTTTTAATTTTTATTTTTTTTACCAGTAACAGTATTTTTCGAATGTGAAGCGGGCCCTTAAAAAATATGCGGCGGGCCACAAATGGCCCCCGAGCCGCACTTTGGACACCCCTATTTTGCACTTGTTTACTCTTTTAGTCCACTTTTTCAGTTTAATTTTTTTTACCAGTAACATTACTTTTTAGAATGTGAAGCGGGCACTTAAAAAATATGCGGCGGGCCACAAATGACCCCCGAGCCGCACTTTGGACACCCCCATTTTGCACTTGTTTACTCTTTTATTCCACTTTTTCAGTTTTTTTTTATTTTATTTTTTACCAGTAACTATTTTTAGAATGTGAAGTGGGCCCTTAAAAAAATGCCGCAAGCCACAAATAGCCCCCGAGCCGCACTTTGGACACTCCCACTTTGCACTTGTTTACTCTTTTATTCCACTTTTTCATATATATATATTTTATATCAGTAGCAGTATTTTTGGAATGTGAAGCGGGCCCTTAAAAAATATGCGGCGGGCCACAAGCGGCCCCCGAGCCGCACTTTGGACACGCCCACTTTGCACTTGTTTACTCTTTTAGTCCACTTTTTCAGTTTACATTTTTTTTACCAGTAAAATTATTTTTAGAATGTGAAGCGGGCCCTAAAAAATATGCGGCGGGCCACAAGCGGCCCCAGAGCCGCACCATTTTGCACTTGTTTACTCTTTTATTCCACTTTTTTATTATTATTATTATTTTTTTACCAGTAACAGTATTTTTCGAATGTGAAGAGGGCCCTTCAAAAATATCCCGCGAGCCACAAGCGGCCCCCGAGCCGCACTTTGGACACCACTTCAGTGTAGTCTATCTCTATTTGCACTTTTAGAAGAGAGCAGGTTGGATTGAGGTCAAATGATGGTCTGAAAGTGAACACCTGATCTAAATATTTAGTTAGTTTTCTTCAATATGCCACAGCAATAATATAACGAGCCCCCTCAGACATGAAGCTCCATGCATGATTGGATCAAGCCAGCAGGTACTGTAAGGTGTGTGCAGGAGAGGAAGGCCAAATTAGGCAAGTTGTATAAGCAATTATCGGGGCCCACTATGTACCCCGGCCCCCTAATAGCTATGTAGAGGAGACATTATTCAATTAGAGCGGCGCTTTGCGGCGGCGAGAGGCAGCGTCACGGCAACCGTGCCGGTGTCTTCTCCTTTATGAAACAACCTGTTTAAGCTAAATCAACTCCCACTTAAGAGCGGCGGTAATAAGCACGGCGGCAACGCTCGGCGGCCCGCGGGGGCCCAATCCGTCATGCTGTAATACGGGATCAGAATGAGTGATAACGCCTCGTCCTGCGATAGCGACTCAGCTGCCGCAGGAGTGGAGGTAATATACAGTTTGTGTCGGTCTGATGTGTGTCGTTGTTATCGGAATGGTCGCTGGTAAATATTGACCCAATAGGTGGTGAGCCAATAGGAAGACAGCGTGTCAGTGACATCAGTGGCGCCCCCTATGGGCCGAAGCCTGGCCCATCCCCCTTCTTACCCTTTTTTGGTCGGTGGCAGCTTGGGTATACCGGTACTAGTATAGTACCGCCATACTAATGAATCATATTCTGCCTCTAAAAAGTACCAGTTCCCATCAATCCATCCATTTTCTACCGCTTGTCTCTATCAGGGTGGGGCCGAGGTTAAAGCGGGCCCTTAAAACATATGCCGCGGGCCACAAATGGCCCCCGAGCCGCACTTTGCACACTACAGATTTGCACTGGTTTACTCTTTTATTCCACTTTTTCTGTTTTTTTAATTTTTTTATTTTTTTTTACAAGTAACAGTATTTTTAGAATGTGAAGCGGGCTCTTAAGAACATATGTGGCGGGCCACAAATGGCCCCTGAGCTGCACTTTGGACACTTCCACTTTGCTCTTGTTTACTCTTTTATTCCACTTTTTAAGTTTTTTTTTAACCAGTAACAGTATTTTTAGAATGTCAGTCGGGCCCTTAAAAAAATATGCCGCGGGCCACAAATGGCCCTCCATCCGCTTTTTGGGCACACCCACTATAAATATATATAATATTATATATATATATAGTATATATATTATATATACTATAAATATATATAAATAAAAGAGTAAAAAATACTTGTTTACTCTTTTATTCTGCTTTTTAATTTTTTTTTATTTTTTTTTTTATTTTTACCAGTAACAGTATTTTCCCATCCAATTCCCATCCATCCATCCATCCATTTTCTACCGCTTGTCCCTTTCGGTGTGGCGGGGGGTGAAGCAGGCCCTTAAAAAAATATGCTGCGGTCCACAAATGGCCCCCGAGCCGCACTTTGCACACAGCAGCTTTGCACTGGTGTACCCTTTTATTCCACTTTTTCTGTTTTTGTATTTTTTTTACAAGTAACAGTATTTTTAGAATGTGAAGCGGGCTCTTAAGAACATATGTGGCGGGCCACAAATGGCCCCCGAGCCGCACTTTGGACACTCCCACTTTGCTCTTGTTTACTCTTTTATTCCACTTTTTAAGTTTTTTTTTAACCAGTAACAGTATTTTTAGAATGTGAGTCGGGCCCTTAAAAAAATATGCCGCGGGCCACAAATGGCCCTCGATACGCTTTTTGGACACACCCACTTTGCACTTGTTTACTCTTTTATTCTGCTTTTTAATTTTTTTTAATTATTATTTTTTTTACCAGTAACAGTATTTTCCCATCCAATTCCCTTCCATCCATCCATTTTCTACCGCTTGTCCCTTTCGGGGTGGCGGGGGGTGAAGCGGGACCTTAAAAAATATGCTGCGGTACACAAATGGCCCCCGAGCCGCACTTTGCACACAGCAGCTTTGCACTGGTGTACTCTTTTATTCCACTTTTTCTGTTTTTGTAATTTTGTTTTTTTAACAAGTAACAGTATTTTTAGAATGTGAAGCGGGCCCTTAAGAAAATATGCGGCGGGCCACAAATGGCCCCCGAGCCGCACTTTGGACACTCCCACTTTGCTCTTGTTTACTCTTTTATTCGACTTTTTAAGTTTTTTTTTTAACCAGTAACAGTATTTTTAGAATGTGAGTCGGGCCCTTAAAAAAATATGCCGCGGGCCACAAATGGCCCTCGATCCGCTTTTTGGACACACCCACTTTGCACTTGTTTACTCTTTTATTCTGCTTTTTAAATTTTTTTATTCTTTTTTTTTACCAGTAACAGTATTTTCTCATCCAATTCCCTTCCATCCATCCATTTTCTACCGCTTGTCCCTTTCGGGGTGGCGGGGGGTGAAGCGGGCCCTTAAAAAATATGCCGCGGGCCACAAATGGCCCTCGATACGCTTTTTGGACACACCCACTTTGCACTTGTTTACTCTTTTATTCTGCTTTTTAAATTGTTTTTATTATTATTTTTTACCAGAAACAGTATTTTCCCATCCAATTCCCTTCCATCCATCCATTTTCTACCGCTTGTCCCTTTCAGGGTGGCGGGGGGTGAAGCGGGCCCTTAAAAAATATGCCGCGGGCCACAAATGGCCCTCGATCCGCTTTTTGGACACACCCACTTTGCACTTGTTTACTCTTTTATTCTGCTTTTTAATTTTTTTTAATTATTATTTTTTTTACCAGTAACAGTATTTTCCCATCCAATTCCCATCCATCCATCCATTTTCTACCGCTTGTCCCTTTCGGGGTGGCGGGGGGTGAAGCGGGCCCTTAAAAAATATGCTGCGGTCCACAAATGGCCCCCGAGCCGCACTTTGCACACAGCAGCTTTGCACTGGTGTACTCTTTTATTCCACTTTTTCTGTTTTTGTATTTTTTTTTTTTACAAGTAACAGTATTTTTAGAATGTGAAGCGGGCCCTTAAGAAAATATGTGGCGGGCCACAAATGGCCCCCGAGCCGCACTTTGGACACACCCACTTTGCACTTGTTTACTCTTTTATTCCACTTTTTCCTTTTTTTTTTTACCAGTAACATTATTTTTAGAATGTGAAGCGAGCCCTTAAAAAATATGCCGCGGGCTACAAATGGCCCCCCAGCCGCATTTTGGACTCACCCACTTTAGACTTATTTACTCTTTTATTCCACTTTTTCAGTTTTTTTTAATTTTTAATTTATTTTTTACCATTAACAGTATTTTTAGAATGTGAGGCTGGCCGTTAAAAAATATGCGGCGGGCTACAAATGGCCCCCGAGCCGCATTTTGGACGCACCCACTTTAGACTTATTTACTCTTTTATTCCACTTTTTCAGTTTTTTAAAATGTTTTATTTATTTTTTAACCAGTGACAGTATTTTTAGAATGTGAGTCGGGCCTTTAAAAAATATGCGGCGAGCCACAAATGGCCCTCGATCCGCTTTTTGCACTTGTTTACTCCTTTATTCTACTTTTTCATTTTTGTAATTTTTTTTTTTTACCAGTAACAGTATTTTCCCGTCCAATTCCCATCCATCCATCCATTTTCTACCGCTTGTCCCTTTCGGGGTGGCGGGGGGGTGCTGGAGCCTATCTCACCCTGGACAAGTCGCCACCTCATCACAGGGCCCCCTGCTGACAAATGCGATAACATATTGCGTTATTTCCAAATGTATTATGTTTTTCAAAACTATTATTCGTGGCTGGGGAGAGAGAAGTCTGGGCTTCCCTGCTTAGGCTGCTGCCCCCGCGACCCGACCTCGGATAAGTGGAAGAAGATGGATGGAAAACTATTATTAATCTACTTGTTAGTTTACTGGTTACTTTCTCTTTTAACGTGCATCTCTTCTGTTTAAATGTAATAAGCTTTTATTGTTTTGTTGTTTGGTTTCTTTATATTAGTGATGGGTGATACTACTCATTTGGTATTAATCCAATACCAAGTAGTTACAGGGACAGTATCGGCCATATCGCTGCTGATGCTGACACTTCAAAATTGAAGATAATTGAACAATACTAATAATAATCAATAATAATCCGAAAAAAACAGGAGGGCTGTGTAAAAATATGAATGAAATATTACAATTTTGAAAAAATAGTCCATCCATCCATCCATTTTCTACCGCTTGTGCCTTTCAGAGTGGCGGGGGGTGCTGGAGCCTGGAGCTAAATAACCAAACATAACCAAAATCTACTTTTGGCGCTGATTTATATCCTTAGATTTTTGCGTTTAAAGTCCTCATTTGTCCGAGAGACTATTTCCTCAAAAAAAACATGTTATGGTAATAACTAGGGGTGTGGGAAAAAATCGATTCAAATTCGAATCGCGATTCTCACAGTGTGCGATTCATAATCGATTCTCATTTTTCAAAAATCTATTTTTTTAATTTTATTTAAAAAATAATTTTTATTTTTTTTTCTCCAATTTTTTTCCTTTTTTTTTAAAAATTAATCAACCCAACAAAACAATACACAGTAGAGATGCGCGGATAGGCAATTATTTCATCCGCAACCGCATCACAAAAGTCAACCATCCGCATCCACCCGAACTAACATTTAATCAAAACCGCACCCGCCCGCACCCGCCCGTTGTTATATATCTAATATAGACGATGCAAGGCATTAGTGAGGTTATAAAGTTTTTGCCTGTTAAAGAAAGGAGACTGATCCAATGCAGCAGAGACATTCAATGCGTGCCACGCTGTCACGGCCCAGACGCACAGCAGTGCGCAATCATCTGGGAGCCGCGCTGAGCGCACCTCCAAGCGCGCTCGCGCCACTCAAACTGCTGCAGGCAGCTGCGTTCTATCTTGTTTTAACATCCTGTGGCACTCTTCTGGGATCACGGCGGACGAAACTGCTCATGCTCAGGGTGATTGTGGAGTTCGGGGTTTTGCACAAATGTGATGCACCATGTTAGATGTCCCGGTTTTGTGACTGTCGTAGACATAAACAGCGTCGCAGCTCTTGCAAATCACGTAGCCAGCATTACTAGCATCCTGATTTACAACCTCATAAAAACGAGTCCACGCTGAACTTTTCTGGCCTTTTTTTCCCCTGGTCTTTAGTATTCCCTTTTTTAGTTTGTAGCGTACCACGTTTGCCGCCGGCGTTGCCATCTCTTTTTTTCTTCTTCTTCTGTTGTGGCATATGCTGCAGGTGCCTGCTCGTTTTTCGTATGTGGGTAACAACATTTAACTATGTATATATATTTCCAAATTGGTTTAACTGCTACCCGCCTGTATCTATTTAAAATCAAATTTTTTTTAATTTCAACCGCCCGACCCGACCCGCGGATAAAATCTTTTTTTTTTTTATTTCAACCGCCCGACCCGCGGATAATCCGCGGACTCCGCGGTTGTGTCCGCAAACCGCGCATCTCTAATACACAGCAATACCATAACAATGCAATCCAATTCCAAAACAACCCTCAGAACTGCAATAAACAGAGCAACTGAGAGGAGACACAAACACGACACAGAACAAACCAAAAGTAGTGAAACAAAAATGAATATTATCAACAACAATATCAATATTAGTCACAATTTCAACATAGCAGTGATTAAAAATCCCTCATTGACATTATCATTAGACATTTATTAAAGTAAAAAAAAAAGAACAATAGTGTCACAGTGGCTTACACTTGCATCACATTTCATAAGCTTGACAACACACATAATATATATATTTTCCACAAAGATTAAAATAAGTCATATTTTTGGTTCATTTAATAGTTCAAACAAATGTACATTATTGCTTTACAATTATAAAAGCTTTTTACAAAAATCTACTACTCTGCTTGCATGTCAGCAGACATAGAGAATCCTTTTGAATCGGGAAAATATCCTTTTTGAATCGAGAATCGCGTTGAATCGAAAAAAAAAAAATCGATTTTGAATCGAATCGTGACCCCAAGAATCGAATTTGAATCGAATCGTGGGACACCCAAAGATTCACAGCCCTAGTAATACATACTTGCCAACCTTGAGACCTCCGATTTCGGGAGGTGGGGATGGGCGTGGTCGGGGTGGGACAGGGGCGTGGTTGGGGGCGTGGCTAAAAGGGGAGGGGTATATTTACAGCTAGAATTCACCAAGTCAAGTATTTCATATATATATATATATATATATATATATATATATATATATATATATATATATATATATATATATATATATATATATAAGAAATACTTGACATTCAGTGAATTCTAGATATATACATATATATATGTGTATATATATATATATATATATATATATATATGTATATATATATATATATATATATATATATATATATATATATATATATATTTTTTATTATATATATATTTTATTATATATTTTATGATATATATATATATATATATATATATATATAAAAAATAAATACTTGAATTTTAGTGTTCATTTATTTACACATATACACACACATAACACTCATCTACTCATTGTTGAGTTAAGGGTTGAATTGTCCATCCTTGTTCTATTCTCTGTCACTATTTTTCTAACCATGCTGAACACCCTCTCTGATGATGTATTGCTGTGTGGTACACACAAAAGTGCTTTCATCAAATACACTAGATGGCAGTATTGTCCTGTTTAAGAGTGTCACAACATTGCTGTTTACGGCAGACAAACTGCTTTATGATATACAAAAAAGTGACTGCTGTTGTTGTGTGTTGTTGCCGCGCTGGGAGGACGTTAATGAAACTGCCTAACAATAAACCCACATAAGAAACCAAGAACTCGCCCTCCATCATTCTACAGTTATAACGTCATTGGGCAGGTACGCTTTTTTATGTTGTGGAGGACCTGAGTCCACCTGAATTTCGGGAGAAAATTTGTCCCGGGAGGCTTTCGGGAGAGACGCTGAATTTCGGGAGTCTCCCGGAAAATCCGGGAGGGTTGGCAAGTATGTAGTAATAACCAATTTGGATCACTTTTTTTTTGTCTCATCTCAATTTTAACAATAAAGCTTCTGTCTTCCTAAAAATGGTTTTACGAGCAGGGGAGCATGTTTGGCAGCGCACACACACAGAGTACTTACAAGCAGACACAGTGTGTAGACAGAAAAGGGAGAATGGACGCATTTTGGGTGTAAAGAGTAAAGATAAAGGTGAAGTTATAACACTGAAGCGCACATGTACATAGTGTATATACCTCCATTTTTTGTATATATTGTATTTCAAATCACCTGACATGTACACTGTGTATATGTACATCATTTATACATTTTTTTAATGTAATTTTTTATATACATGTTACAGGTTATATATATATCCATACTTGCCAACCCTCCCGGATTTTCCGGGAGACTCCCGAAATTCAGCGCCTCTCCCGAAAACCTCCCGGGACACATTTTCTCCCGAAAATCTCCCGAAATTCAGGCGGAGCTGGAAGCCACGCCCCCTCCAGCTCCATGCGGACCTGAGTGACGTCAGGTGCGCAACACCACGTAAATCGTTGGCCAGCCAAAAAGTAACCCCAGTACGCTATAGCCAACATTCACCAGGAGATGGCAACAGACAAACATAGATCACTATTACATTCCTCCCCTTTTAGAAATGTATAGAAGTTACTCAAAATAAATAAACAACCCAACCAAAAAATGCAGCAGCTCAATTAAAAAACTGTACTTAAGCCACATTCTTTTCTCTTTTTTTTTAATACTGAACTCTTAACCCTCGTTTGTAAAAAATAACATGCTTATTATACAAACAGTATTTGTACACCTTTAACACAGATTTTTATACTGTCTTCAGAGATTCAGTTTTTTTGGTGGTACTCGAAACCTTTCCGGGTACCTGCGAAAGGGTGTTCAGCATGGTTGGAAAAATAGTGACAGAGAATAGAACAAGGATGGACAATTCAACCCTTAACTCAACAATGAGTAGATGAGTGTTATGTGTGTGTATATGTGTAAATAAATGAACACTGAAATTCAAGTATTTCTTTTATTTATATATATATATATATATATATATATATATATATATATATATATATATATATATATATATATATATATATATATATATATATATATATATATATATATAATAAAATAAATATATATATAGCTAGAATTCACTGAAAGTCAAGTATTTCTTATATTTATATGTATATATATATGAAATACTTGACTTGGTGAATTCTAGCTGTAAATATACTCCTCCCCTCTTAACCCAACCACGCCCCCTCCCCACCCCGACCATGCCCAGCCCCACCCCCCACCTCCCGAAATCGGAGGTCTCAAGGTTGGCAAGTATGTATATATCTTTTATTATTGAATGTATCAAATGTGATGAATATGTAATGGACCATAATGGAAACAAGCCTTTTGGCTTTTTGTGCCATCCATTTGCCTTTTTAAAGCATTGCATTCTTTAACATGTCAATAAACTTCTCGATCAATCAATCAATCAATCAATCAATCAGCACCGGTGGCTGCGCCCGGGAATCATTTTTGGTGATTTAACCCCCAATTCCAACCCTTGATGCTGAGTGCCAAGCAGGGAGGTAATAGCTCCCATTTTTATAGTCTTTGGTATGACTCGGCCGGGGTTTGAACTCAGAACCTACCCATCTCAGGGCAGACACTCTAACCACTAGGCCACCGAGCGGGCAGTTGAACATCCTTGGCCTATTGATTGTTTGTTGCTTAGTCAGAGTTACGCAAAAAACTAATTCCACGAAACGTCCCCGTTTGGTCAGTATCGGAACGTAGGTGTGTATACGAGGATTTATTTCTACTTTCCAGCGTCACGGTCCACTTGCATTGGGACCGAGTGGTGTCAGATGTATGGGAAAAATAACTCAGCTCGTGCTGAATACATTTTGACATTTCCCCAGTTGCAAGTGGACAGAGAGAAAAACAAGGAGAATGAAACATTGAGAGAAACGTGAAATGTTTGAGTGGTTTGACACGTCTCATTTGCATCTTTCTGTTTCACTTGTTTTGTTGACACCACTCCTCGATTGGTCTCTTTCTTCTCGCTCCCCTTCTCCACATGGCTCATCAGTGTGGCTGTTCATGGGTAATGACTCCCACTGTGGCAGGGCCCCCTTTTAAGGTTTAGGTACCCAAGCTCTCCAAACACCCCCACCCCCGTTTCCGTCCCGGCCGCCATGCATTATTCATGGCTTCACAATCAAATGAGGCAACAACGGTTGGTAGCACGAGACACGGAGCATGGCTCTTCCTCTTCCAAAAGTCCCCCGAGGTGCCCCAGTCTGGTACCCATCGCCGTCAGCCCACCCCCTCCCACTCGCCCCGCCCCAGCCCCTTCATCTCATCCCGGCACGCCACCTACCTACTCCCACCAATGTGACAGTTTTTTTGACGGGGTGGGGTCCAGACACATTGACTCCATCCCAGTCCTCCATGCTGTGACTCACGCTGTCCGGCAGTGACCTCTTTTACCCTTTTGGGGGTACCTATTGCCTCCCGTTCATCTCCACAGCGCCTCCTTCAAATTGTCTGGCACCTTCAGTTGCCAGGGAAGCTGGGGGGTTTTAATTGTTTCCTGTATTGGGTTTTACGTACGAGCAATCTGTTAGACCCGTGAAGATGACTCTCAGTCCAAATATTGGCTCTGGTATACCCTATCAGTTACCGTGTGTCCCCAAAAATGTATACACCCATCGGTCTTTACATCCAGAGTAAGTGTGGGATCCACAAAATTCTGTATTCCTACCGATCAGTTCTTGTCTGCTGATCGATGTCTTCCCAGCAGACACAAGGCATTAAAACAGCTTTCTGGTCTTCCTTAAAATGTTATTGCACCTTCAGAACTACTCCAGAATTCAGTGTCCTGACGAAGAACAGAAGGCGGGCCCGCATTACACCAGTCTTAAAATCACTGCTTTGGCTCCCTGTGTGTTTTAGGATCAATACTAACAGTCTTCTTTTCGGTTCTTCTTCTTTATTTTCTTTAATTAGATCAGAGACAGCTCTTTTCTGAAAACACTCTTAAGTTAGGGCACTTTTCAATTGAGGGAGCACTGTAATCAATTGATTGTTTTTTGAGTAATGAACACAAATACATTCAGATTAGATTATTGTAACGCCCTGCTTTCTGGTCTTCCTAAATAAGTTATTGCACCTTCTGACTTTAATTAAAAATTCAGTGTCCTGACGAAGAACAGTAGGCGGGCCCACATTACACCAGTTTTAAAATCCCTGCGTTGGCTCCCTGTGTGTTTTAGGATCTATACTAAAAGTCTTCTTTTAGGTTCTTCTTTATTTTCATCAATTAGATCAGAGACAGATATTTTCTCAAAACACTCTTAAGTTAGTGCACTTTTAACTGAGGCAGCACTGTAATCAATTGATTGTTTTTTGAGTAATAAACAAAAATACATTCAGATTAGGTTTTTGTAACACCCTGCTTCTTGGTCTTCCTAAAAAGGTTACTGCACCTTCACAATTACTCCAAAATGCAGTGTCCTGACAAAGAACAGAAGGCGGGCCCACATTACACCAGTTTTAAAACCCCTGCGTTGGCTCCCTGTGTGTTTTAGGATATATACTAAGAGTCTTCTTTTAGGTTCTTCTTTTAGTTCTTCTTTCTTTTCTACAATTAGATCAAAGACAGCTCTTATCTAAAAACACTCTTAAGTTAAGGCACTTTTAAGTTGAGGCAGCAATTGATTGCTTATTGAGTAATGAACAAAACTAAATTCAAATTAGATTATTGTAACACGCTGCTTTCTGGTCTTCTTAAAAAGGTTACTGCATCTTCACAATTACTCCAACATTCAGTGGGCTGACAAAGAACAGAAGGCGGGCCCACATTACACCAGTTTTAAAATCACTGCTTTGGCTCCCTGTGTGTTTTAGTATCCATACTAGCAGTCTCCTTTTAGGTTCTTCTTTATTTTCTTCAATTATATCAGAGACAGATCTTTTCTCAAAACACTCTTAAGTTAGGGCACTTTTATATTGAGGCAGCACTGTAATCAATTGATTGCTTATTCGGCAATGAACAAAAAATTAATTCAGATTAGATTATTGTAACGCCCTGCTTTCTGGTCTTCCTAAAAAAGTTATTGCACCTTCAGAATTACTCCAACATTCAGTGTCCTGACAAAGAACAGAAGGCGGGCCCACATTACACCAGTTTTAAAATCACTGCTTTGGCTCCCTGTGTGTTTTAGGATATATACTAACAGTCTTCTTTTAGGTTCTTCTTCTTTATTTTCTTCAATTCGATCAGAGACAGCTCTTTTCTGAAAACACTCTTAAGTTAGGGCACTTTTAAATTGAGGCAGCACTGTAATCAATTGATTGTTTTTTGAGTAATAAACAAAAATACATTCAGATTAGATTATTATAACGCCCTGCTTTCTGGTTTTCCTAAAAAGGTTACTGCACCTTCACAACTACTCCAAAATTCAGTGTCCTGACAAAGAACAGTAGGCGGGCCCACATTACACCAGTTTTAAAATCACTGCTTTGGCTCCCTGTGTGTTTTAGGATATATACTAACAGTCTTCTTTGAGGTTCTTCTTCTTTATTTTCTTCAATTCGATCAGAGATAGCTCTTTTCTGAAAACACTCTTAAGTTAGTGCACTTTTAAATTGAGGCAGCACCGTAATCAATTGATTGTTTTTTGAGTAATGAACACAAATACATTCAGATTAGATTATTGTAACGCCCTGCTTTCTGGTCTTCCTAAAAAGGTTACTGCACCTTCACAACTACTCCAACATTCAGTGTGCTGACGAAGAACAGAAGGCGGGCCCACATTACACCAGTTTTAAAATCCCTGCGTTGGCTCCCTGTGTGTTTTAGGATCTATACTAAAAGTCTTCTTTTGGGTTCCTCTTTATTTTCATCAATTAGATCAGAGACAGATATTTTCTCAAAACACTCTTAAGTTAGGGGACTTTTAAGTTGAGGCAGCACTGTAATCAATAGATTGTTTTTTGAGTAATGAACAAAAATACATCCAGATTAAATTATTGTAACGCCCTGCTTTCTGGTCTTCCTAAACAAGTTATTGCACCTTCTGAAATTAATTAAAAATTCAGTGTCCTGACGAAGAACAGTAGGCGGGCCCACATTACACCAGTTTTAAAATCACTGCTTTGGCTCCCTGTGTGTTTTAGGATATATACTAACAGTCTTCTTTTAGGTTCTTCTTTTAGTTCTTCTTTCTTTTCTTCAATTAGATCAGAGACAGCTCTTATTTCAAAACACTCTTAAGTTAGGGCACTTTTCAGTTGAGGCAGCACTGTAATCAATTGATTGTTTTTTGAGTAATGAACACAAATACATTCAGATTAGATTATTGTAACGCCCTGCTTTCTGGTCTTCCTAAAAAGGTTACTGCACCTTCACAATTACTCCAACTTTCAGTGTGCTGACAAAGAACAGAAGGCGGGCCCACATTACACCAGTTTTAAAATCACTGCTTTGGCTCCCTGTGTGTTTTAGGATCCATACTAACAGTCTTCTTTTAGGTTCTTCTTTTAGTTCTTCTTTCTTTTCTTTATATTCGATCAGAGACGGCTCTTATTTCAAAAGACTCTTAAGTTAGGGCACTTTTCAATTGAGGCAGCACTGTAATCAATTGATTGTTTTTTGAGTAATGAACACAAATACATTCAGATTAGATTATTGTAACGCCCTGCTTTCTGGTCTTCCTAAAAAGGTTACTGCACCTTCACAATTACTCCAACATTCAGTGTGCTGACGAAGAACAGAAGGCGGGCCCACATTACACCAGTTTTAAAATCCCTGCGTTGGCTCCCTGTGTGTTTTAGGATCTATACTAAAAGTCTTCTTTTAGGTTCTTTGTAATTTTCATCAATTAGATCAGAGACAGATATTTTCTCTAAACACTCTTAAGTTAGTGCACTTTTAAATTGAGGCAGCACTGTAATCAATAGATTGTTTTTTGAGTAATGAACAAAAATACATCCAGATTAGATTATTGTAACGCCCTGCTTTCTGGTCTTCCTAAACAAGTTATTGCACCTTCTGAATTTAATAAAAAATTCAGTGTCCTAACAGAGAACAGTAGGCGGGCCCATATTACACCAGTTTTAAAATCCCTGCATTGGCTCCCTGTGTGTTTTAGGATATATACAAACAGTCTTCTTTTAGGTTCTTCTTTTAGTTCTTCTTTCTTTTCTTCAATTAGACCAGAGGCAGATCTTATCTCAAAACACTCTTAAGTTAGGGGACTATTAAGTTGAGGCAGCACTGTAATCAATTGATTGTTTTTTGAGTAATGAACAAAAATACATTCAGATTAGATTATTGTAACACCCTGCTTTCTGGTCTTCCTAAACAAGTTATTGCACCTTCTGAATTTAATTAAAAATTCAGTGTCCTGACGAAGAACAGTAGGCGGGCCCACATTACACCAGTTTTAAAATCACTGCTTTGGCTCCCTGTGTGTTTTAGGATATATACTAACAGTCTTCTTTTAGGTTCTTCTTTTAGTTCTTCTTTCTTTTCTTCAATTAGATCAGAGACGGCTCTTATTTCAAAACACTCTTAAGTTAGGGCACTTTTCAGTTGAGGCAGCACTGTAATCAATTGATTGTTTTTTGAGTAATGAACAAAAATACATTCAGATTAGATTATTGTAACACCCTGCTTTCTGGTCTTCCTAAAAAAGTTATTGCAACTTCAGAATTACTCCAACATTCAGTGTCCTGACAAAGAACTGAAGGCGGTCCCGCATTACACCAGTTTTAAAATCACTGCTTTGGCTCCCTGTGTGACGACCGGGGCGCATGGTGATGCGGGGTTTCGTTCTCCCAGGATGCAACGGACTTCGGACACAGCGTGAAGGTAAAAGAAATTATTTATTTACCGGAATAAATTATACTGGAACAAAGAAAAGGGTGCTCATAGCACATAAGGCAAAACACTAAAAGAGCTAGCATGGGAGCTAGAAGGTAAAAAAAAAGGAGTTTAGCGTGGAAGCTAACAGGTACAGAGCCAGAACAAAAGTCGTCAACTGTTGCATGAAAACAAACTCCGAAGCAAGAACGAATGACAGGGAGGACAGGCTTAAATAATAATGTCAGTGATGACAAACAGGTGCGTGTCAGGAACAAACGCGGCAGGTGAAAATAATAAGCAGCCATGGCAACAAACTCAGGTGTACAAAACAGGTACTCAAGGAGTCCAAAACTAACCAAAAACACAAGTATCTTGAAAACGTAAACAAAAAATATGATCCGGGCAGCGGATCATAACAGTACCCCCCCCTTAAGGGACAGATTCCAGATGTCCCCTAGAAAAACTAAAACCCCCCCAACTATAACAAAGTTCAAGAGTCAAGGGAGGGTGGAGGGAGGATTTGGCGGAGGGTCGCCAGGTCACATGTCCCCGAATCCACCGGGGACGAGTCAGGTGGCGGCGGCGAATGGAACGCCGCTGCCGGAGGCGAGGCGGGCGACCACGGAAAGGCCACATTTGTGGCTGCCGAGAAGGTGGGCGTGAGTGGCGCCAGAAGTTCAGCAGCCGGAGAGTTCAGTGATGACAAACAGGTGCGTGTCGGGAACAAACGCGGCAGGTGAAAATAATAAGCAGCCATGGCAACAAACTCAGGTGTACAAAACAGGTACTCAAGGAGTCCAAAACTAACCAAAAACACAAGTATCTTGAAAACGTAAACAAAAAATATGATCCGGGCAGCGGATCATAACACCCTGTGTGTTTTAGGATATATACTAACAGTCTTCTTTTAGGTTCTTCTTCTTTATTTTCTTCAATTCGATCAGAGACAGCTCTTTTCTGAAAACACTCTTAAATTAGTGCACTTTTAAATTGAGGCAGCACTGTAATCAATTGATTGTTTTTTGAGTAATAAACAAAAATACATTCAGATTAGATTATTATAACGCCCTGCTTTCTGGTCTTCCTAAAAAGGTTACTGCACCTTCACAACGACTCCAACATTCAGTGTGCTGACGAAGAACAGAAGGCGGGCCCACATTACACCAGTTTTAAAATCCCTGCGTTGGCTCCCTGTGTGTTTTAGGATCTATACTAAAAGTCTTCTTTTAGGTTCTTCTTTATTTTCATCAATTAGATCAGAGACAGATATTTTCTCAAAACACTCTTAAGTTAGTGCACTTTTAAATTGAGGCAGCACTGTAATCAATTGATTGTTTTTTGAGTAATAAACAAAAATACATTCAGATTACCGGTAGATTATTATAATGCCCTGCTTTCTGGTCTTCCTAAAAAGATTACTGCACCTTCACAACTACTCCAACATTCAGTGTGCTGACGAAGAACAGAAGGCGGGCCCACATTACACCAGTTTTAAAATCACTGCATTGGCCTTTACAATTACAAATACTTTACAACTCAGATGCACGTGTCCTGACAAAGACCAGAGAGGAAAGATCGCAAAGGAAATAATATCAAATATACATCATAATACATGAAATAATTTAGAATAAATTACTGTATATTCACCATAATGCCACCTTGTACCCAAGCCATAGTTTTACAGACTTTTAAAACCATTTGAGCATTAAACGGGCACACGGAAACACAACATTTCTATCCTATTACGTCGTCTGTATTTAAACGGTATACGGGAACAATTTCATTCAGCTCATTCTGCGTTAATTCATGTGCCGCGTCTTTTTATTACCGTCTGTATTGGGTTGTACTTGTATAGCGCTTTTTCTACCTTCAAGGTACTCAAAGCGCTTTGACACTACTTCCACATTTACCCATTCACACGTATTGGGAAGAATTAAGTCCTCTAATCATGCCTGTAATTGAAATGGACCACTTTGTTATCGTGCGTCGCTTTAAGCCACGTTCTCTCCGGGTCGCTTTCTCTCCGCGAGTCTGAAGAAGAGCCCGTCTCCTCCTTTTCCCACCCCAGAAATATGCCATTATGCCTCTCTTATTATCCTCGTTATTGCGGGGGGGGGCTGGCGGCTGGCGTCGGCGCTGGCGTCCATCACAGCCCTCTAATGTGGGTCTAATGGTTCTGACCCGCGCAGGACACAGGTGGTCGCCAGAAGCCCCTTGATTGGCTCCATTTATTAAGCCACTCTGGCGCCAGAGACGGTTAGTTCTTGTTTGTGTGTGCGGAGCGGGATCCGTTCCCGAGGAATAAGGGACTCTCGGCCCATGGCTGCGTCCTATTGCCTCAATTAGCCCGGTTAATACAGAGTGGAACCCTCTTCAAATGTGTCATTAGCACCTCATTGTACAGGAAAAATATATCTTATGCTACATAATTAATGTAAGTCTTTTGTGAAGTGAATTATATTTATATAGCACTTTTCTCTAGTGACTCAAAGCGCTTTTACATTGTGAAACCCAATATCTAAGTTACATTTTTAAACCAGAGCGGGCGGCACTGGGAGCAGGTGGGTAAAGTGTCTTGCCCAAGGACACAACGGCAGTGACTAGTGTCAGGTTCAAACACTGATGACATCTATTAAACAAGACAAGAAGCAAAGAATCAAACAGAGGCAGAATTCAATTTTGCTCATTTGAGGAGAAACCCTGGACAAGTCGCCACCCCATCGCAGGGCCAAAGGAGGGATTTTTCAAATTGACTGTGTGTCGGTATTAAAAGTGTTTTCCCCTGCTGGTCAACATATGAAATAACAAGTGTGTGTAAGAAATTGAAATGCGCCCCCTTTGGCCAAAATTAATTTAAAAAAAATATATTTTTTTTAAATGTATATAGAGACATACTGTAATAACTTCAAAAAAAATTCAGCTGTGGGAAATAACGCATTTTGCCAGCGTCATACGTCTGAATAAACTAATTATGCCTCCACGCTCTCATCACCTGCGTTATTGAGGATGGAGGGCGGAAAAAGTGGAGGCGTCGAGCACGATTGAGCGAAAATACTGTATCTGTGTTTGATTGACACTAATAGTGTGTTGCACTGGACACTACTACATCATGCACTCTATATACAGACATATTGTGTGTCCAAATTAGGAGTGTAAAAAAAAAAATCGATTTGCAGATTAATCGAGATTCTTATTCGTAACGATTCTTAATCGATTAAAAAAATCAAAAATCGATACAAAAAAAAAAGTTTGTTATTATTATTATTTTTTCACAATACGTCATGCACTGTATGCCCTGTGATGAGGTGGCGACTTGTCCAGGGTGTACCCCGCCTTCCGCCCGATTGTAGCTGAGATAGACTCCAGCGCCCCCCCGCGACCCCGAAAGGAATAAGCGATAAAAATGGATGGATGGATAGACAGCATGCACTCTATATACAGACATATTGTGTGTCAGAATTAGGAGTGTAAAAAAAAAAAATCGAGATTCTTATTTGTAACGATTCTTAATCGATAAAAAAAATCAAAAATCGATTAAAAAAAAAAAGTTTATTTTTTTCCCCCCAATACGTCATGCACTGCAGACATATTATGTGTCAAAATTAGGAGTGTAAAAAAAAAAAAATCGATTTGCAGATTAATCAAGATTCTTATTTATGACGATTCTTAATCGATTAAAAAAAAATCAAAAATCGATAAAAAAAAGAAAAGTTTATTATTATTATTTTTCCACCCACTACGTCATGCACTGTATATACATACAAATTGTGTCAAAATTAGGAGTGTAAAAAAAAATAATCGAGATTCTTATTTGTAACGATTCTTAATCGATAAAAAAAAAAATCAAAAATCGATTAAAAAAAAAAAAGTAAATTTTTTTCCCCCCAATACGTCATGCACTGCAGACATATTATGTGTCAAAATTAGGAGTGTAAAAAAAAAAATCGATTTGCAGATTAATCAAGATTCTTATTTATGACGATTCTTAATCGATTAAAAAAAAAATCAAAAATTGATGAAAAAAAGAAACGTTTATTATTATTATTTTTTCCCCCAATACGTCATGCACTGTATATACAGACATATTGTGTGTCAAAATTAGGAGTGTAAAAAAAAAAAATCGATTTGCAGATTAATCGAGATTCTTATTTATGACGATTCTTAATCGATTAAAAAAAAAATCAAAAATCGATAAAAAAAGAAAAGTTTATTATTATTATTTTCCCCCCCAATACGTCATGCACTGTATATACAGACATATTGTGTGTCAAAATTAGGAGTGTAAAAAAAAAAAATCGATTTGCAGATTAATCGAGATTCTTATTTGTAACTATTCTTAATCGATTAAAAAAAATCTAAAATCGATATAAAAAAAAAGTTTATCCATCCATCCATCCATCCATACATTTTCTACCGCTTATGCCCTTTGGGGGTGGCGGAGGGCACTGGAGCCTATCTCAGCTACAATCGGGCGGAAGGCGGAGTACACCCTGGACAAGTCGCCACCTCATCGCAGGGCTAAAGGAGGGATTTTTCAAATTGACTGTGTGTCGGTTTTGAAAGTGCTCCCCCTCTGGTCAACATATGAAACAACAAGTGTGTGTGAGAAATTGAAATGCGCCCCCTTTGGCCAAAATTAATTAAAAAAAAGTTTTTTTAAATGTATATAGAGACGTACTGTAATAACTCAAAATAAAAAATGAACTAAAAGCAGTCTTTTTTTCACAATGTGTAGACTTTTTTCCCTATAAAATTGGGAACAATTTCTCATATTGTTTCTGTTTCTGTAATATTGCAATAGTTTCTCGTAAAATTATGACGTTTTAATGCAAAGTGGTGACATTTGTCATCTAAAATGCTGACTTATCACACAATATTGCCAATTTTGTTGTTGTTGTTGTTGTAAAATAGTGACTTTTTTTGAGTAGAATAGTGACTTTTTTCACATTATGACTTTTGTCGTAATTTTGCCAAGTACAAGTCCGATTATTATTATAACATTGCCGACATTTTAAAGTTTCTTATAAAATTGTGACTTTTGTCGAGTAAAATTACGACTCTTTTCAGAAAATTGCCCAAATTTTAAGCATTTCTTTTACATTGTGAAAACCAATATCTAAGTTACATTTTTAAACCAGAGCGGGCGGCACTGGGAGCAGGTGGGTAAAGTGTCTTGCCCAAGGACACAACGGCAGTGACTAGAGTCAGGTTCAAACACTGATGACATCTATTAAACAAGACAAGAAGCAAAGAATCAAACAGAGGCAGAATTCAATTTTGCTCATTTGAGGAGAAACGTGTCGACCTGTAACCTCTTACAGTGTCACCCACGCTCTGACGAAAAAGGTTTACGTCTCCTCCTTTATTTGGACACTCCCTGTTTACACAACATCTGCTTCCAAAGGAATGGGGAGTATGTAAACAGTCATTGTTTTCGATCACATTAACACAAAAGAAAAAGATGCCTCGGGCTTGGGCTGGTCCTGGCTTCAGCCTGGGCAGGTCTTGGATGACAATAGATAACCCCCTCCTGTCTCCTCCTATCGTACACAATGGAAATTTCCAAGCCTATGCTTGGTGCAACAAAGACAGCCTCTTGTCTGTTCATTGGGAACTCAGAACAGAAAGTTTTTTGATCATTTACATACAATTTTTCTGACAACTCGGTTGAAGCAGAAGCAGGGATCGAACCTGGAACCCTCAAGTTGCTGGCACGGCCACTCTACCAACCGAGCTATACCGCCCCGTTTTGTTGTAGTCATGAAGAGATGTTGCCTTTTTAAAATATGCTACAAGAGTGAGAGCAATAATGAAACGTTTACTTCCGTACGATAACGTAAAGGAACATCGAACTCGGAGTCAAACGTCTTATATTTATCCAACTATCAGCTTTTAACAAGAGACCACAAAGTAATGCTACATTTTCCGAGAAATTAGAAGGCATTGGCTTGAGACGTTTAATATATATATATATATATATATATATATATATATATATATATATATATATATATATATATATATATATATATATATATATATATATATAGTTAAAGTTAAAGTACCAATGATTGTCACACACACACACTAGGTCTGTGTCAGGTTCAAACACTGATGACATCTATTAAACAGACAAGAAGCAAGGAATCATGCAGAGACAGAGTTCAATTTGGCTCAATGAAGAGAGACGTTTTTGGGCTGTACTCTTAGTTACAGATCCAAACTACGCTCTCAAATCCTGCCCACGTGCTCCTCTATTTATTTGGGAGGTCCCTGGTTACATCACTGAGGCTGTCGCTGAGGGAAGGGGGGTAATCTCAAGAGCCCCAGTTAGACACAATATATGACTATTAATGAAATGCAAATGTGCTGACACTCGTGATATCGCCCTGTCTCTGCTTTGTCTGCATCAAGGTACTCGATGTTCGGCCTTGGCAGTCAGCAGGCTGAGTCTGGACACAAACACTGATACGAGACGACTTGTAATCTTTTGGATTGGCAGCTGAACCCTTTGCACGGATAAAAAAGTACAACTTCAGCTATAATAACTATAGCAACGGCGTTTAAGCATAAGAGAAAAACTGATTTTCAAGGTAAAAGTTGATTTTTAAGGCAAAAACTGATTTTCAAGGAAAAACTGATTTTCAAGGTAAAAGTTGATTTTCAAAGTAAAAACTGATTTTCAAGGTAAAAGTTGATTTTCGAGGAAAAAACTGATTTTCAAGGTAAAAAATGATTTTTTAGGGAAAAGTTGAATATCAAGGCAAAAACTGATTTTTAAGGTAAAAGTTGATTTTCAAGGTAAAAGTTGATTTTCAAGGCAAAAACTGATTTTCAAGGCAAAAACTGATTTTCAAGGTAAAAGTTGATTTTCAAGGTAAAAGTTGATTTTCAAGGCAAAAACTGATTTTCAAGGCAAAAACTGATTTTCAAGGTAAAAGTTGATTTTCAAGGTAAAAGTTGATTTTCAAGGCAAAAACTGATTTTCAGGGCAAAAGTTGATTTTCAAAGTAAAAACTGATTTTCAAGGCAAAAACTGATTTTCAAAGAAAAAACTGATTTTCAAGGTAAAAACTGATTTTCAAGGTAAAAGTTGATTTTCAAGGCAAAAACAGATTTTCAAGGAAAAAACTGATTTTCAAGGTAAAAGTTGATTTTCAAGGCAAAACCTGATTTTCAAGGCAAAAACAGATTATCAAGGTAAAAATTGATTTTCAAGGCAAAAACTGATTTTCAAGGTAAAAGTTGATTTTCAAGGCAAAAACTGAATTTCAAGGTAAAAGTTGATTTTCAAGGTAAAAACTGATTTTCAAGGTAAAAGTTGATTTTCAAGGTAAAAGTTGATTTTCAAGGTAAAAGTTGATTTTCAAGGCAAAAATTGATTTTCAAGGTAAAAGTAGATTTTCAAGGCAAAAACTAAATTTCAAGGTAAAAACTGATTTTCAAGGTAAAAACTGATTTTCAAGGTAAAAGTAGATTTTCAAGGCAAAAACAGATTTTCAAGGTAAAAACAGATTTTCAAGGCAAAAGTTGATTTTCAAGGTAAAAGTAGATTTTCAAGGTAAAAACTAATTTTCAAGGTAAAAACTGAATTTCAAGGTAAAAGTTGATTTTCAAAGTAAAAACTGATTTTCAAGGTAAAAGTTGATTTTCGAGGAAAAAACTGATTTTCAAGGTAAAAGTTGATTTTCAAGGCAAAAACTGATTTTCAAGGTAAAAGTGGATTTTCAAGGCAAAAACTGATTTTCAAGGTAAAAGTGGATTTTCAAGGTAAAAGTTGATTTTCAAGGCAAAAACTGATTTTCAAGGTAAAAGTTGATCTTCAAGGCAAAAATAGATTTTAAAGATCAAAGTTGATTTTCAAGGCAAAAACTAAATTTCAAGGTAAAAACTGATTTTCAAGGCAAAAATAGATTTTCAATGTAAAGGTTGATTTTCAAGGCAAAAATAGATTTTCAATGTGAAAGTTGATTTTCAAGGCAAAAACTAAATTTCAAGGTAAAAACTGATTTTCAAGTTAAAAACGGATTTTCAAGGTAAAACTGATTTACAAGGCAAAAACAGATTTTCAAGGTAAAAGTTGATTTTCAAGGCAAAAACTGATTTTCAAGGTAAAAACTGATTTTCAAGGTAAACGTTGATTTTTTAGGGAAAAGTTGATTTTCAAGGCATAAACTGATTTTCAAGGGAAAAACAGATTTTCAAGGAAAAAACTGATTTTCAAGGAAAAAAACGATTTTCAAGGTAAAAGTTGATTTTCAAGGCAAAACCTGATTTTCAAGGCAAAAACAGATTATCAAGGTAAAAATTGATTTTCAAGGCAAAAACTGATTTTCAAGGTAAAAGTTGATTTTCAAGGCAAAAACTGAATTTCAAGGTAAAAGTTGATTTTCAAGGTAAAAACTGATTTTCAAGGTAAAAGTTGATTTTCAAGGTAAAAGTTGATATTCAAGGTAAAAGTTGATTTTCAAGGCAAAAATTTATTTTCAAGGTAAAAGTAGATTTTCAAGGCAAAAACTAAATTTCAAGGTAAAAACTGATTTTCAAGGTAAAAACTGATTTTCAAGGTAAAAGTAGATTTTCAAGGCAAAAACAGATTTTCAAGGTAAAAACAGATTTTCAAGGCAAAAGTTGATTTTCAAGGTAAAAGTAGATTTTCAAGGTAAAAACTGATTTACAAGGTAAAAACTGAATTTCAAGGTAAAAGTTGATTTTCAAAGTAAAAACTGATTTTCAAGGTAAAAGTTGATTTTCGAAGAAAAAACTGATTTTCAAGGTAAAAAAATTATTTTTTAGGGAAAAGTTGAATATCAAGGCAAAAACTGATTTTCAAGGTAAAAGTTGATTTTCAAGGCAAAAACTGATTTTCAAGGTAAAAGTGGATTATCAAAGTAAAAGTTGATTTTCAAGGCAAAAACTGATTTTCAAGGTAAAAGTTGATCTTCAAGGCAAAAATAGATTTTAAAGATAAAAGTTGATTTTCAAGGCAAAAACTAAATTTCAAGGTAAAAACTGATTTTCAAGGCAAAAATAGATTTTCAATGTAAAAGTTGATTTTCAAGGCAAAAATAGATTTTCAATGTAAAAGTTGATTTTCAAGGCAAAAACTAAATTTCAAGGTAAAAACTGATTTTCAAGTTAAAAAACGGATTTTGAAGGTAAAAACTGATTTTCAAGGCAAAAACAGATTTTCAAGGTAAAAGTTGATTTTCAAGGCAAAAACTGATTTTCAAGGTAAAAACTGAATTTCAAGGTAAAAACTAATTTTCAAGTTAAAAACTGATTTTCAAGTTAAAGGTGATTTTTTAGGGAAAAGTTGATTTTCAAGGCATAAACTGATTTTCAAGGGAAACGTTGATTTTCAAGGTAAAAACTGATTTTCCCTTTGAGACACTGGTGATTTAGGTCTACATAAGTAAACTTTGATTGATTGATTGATTGATATTTACAATGTTTTTAATGGAGAAATTTGCTTTAACATACAAACTTTTCTATTTACGAACTTACCCCTATATTGATATATATCAATATAGGGGTACACACACGCACACACACACACACACACACACACACACACACACACACACACACACACACTTGTACAGAGCGTTTTTACACCCCAGCCCCCCCGCCCGCCCGCCCACCCACACACACATTTATTATTCATGGCAATCAAATAAGTCAGGTGGTCGAAGAAAGTTGCTCTCTCTCCTCATACTTTGCTGCTCAGCTCTGCAAAGAATTGCTTTCATTGCCACAAACACAAACACTCCTCGCAGCCGTCGGCAGCCGCCGCCCGGCCACTGATTCACGCAGGCGGTCCCGCGCCAAGCCCTCCCCGTTTTGGGAAAATGAGCAATTCTCTCATTGTAATAATGCGCCTCTGTCATCTCCCCATTATCGGCATGATAAAAGATGAAATATTCAGGGAGGCTGGCCTCCTAACCTGATCTGGGCGCGATATTGGGCCTGTGGAAAATGAGTTTTATCAGCTTTAATATACTCCTTGGCAGACTGACCCTTGAAATTAAACATTATTACAGAGCGGATATTTAAAAAACCGGGGCCACAAATTACATCAAAATGAAAATATTAAGGGACATTACGGATATATCAAGTAGGGTTTCTCACAGCGGCTCTCCTCGTCTTGACATCGCCACTGCCCCCCCCCCACGCCACCCTGATACATGGCGACACTGTAGGGGCCACTGTTGTGTGTGTGTGTGTGTGTCTGCTGTGGGAAATAACACATTTTGCCAGCGTCATACGTCTGAATAAACTAATTATGCCTCCACGCTCTCATTACCTGCGTTATTGAGGATGGAGGGCGGAGAAAAAGTGGAGGCGTCGAGCACGATTGAGCGAAAATACTGTATCTGTGTTTGATTGACACTAATAGTGTGTTGCACTGGACACTACTACATCATGCACTGTATATACACACATATCGTGTGTCCAAATTAGGAGTGTAAAAAAAAAAAAATCGAGATTCTTATTTGTAACGATTCTTAATCGATTAAAAAAAATCAAAAATCGATTAAAAAAAAAAGTTTATTATTATTATTTTTTTCCCCAATACGTCATGCACTGTATATACAGACATATTGTGTGTCAAAATTAGGAGTGTAAAAAAAAAAAATCGATTTGCAGATTAATCGAGATTCTTATTTGTAAAGATTCTTAATCGATTAAAAAAATGAAAAATCGATTAAAAAAAAAAAAGTTTATTATTATTATTTTTTCCCCCCAATACGTCATGCACTGTATATACAGACATATTGTGTGTCAAAATTAGGAGTGTAAAAAAAAATAAAATTGCAGATTAATCGAGATTCTTATTTGTAACGATTAACGATTAAAAAAAAAATCAAAAATCGATAAAAAAAGAAAAGTTTATTTATTTATTTATTTTCCCAATACGTCATGCACTGTATATACAAACATATCAGATTAATCGAGATTCTTATTTGTAACGATTTTTAATCGATTAAAAAAATCAAAAATCGATTAAAAAAAAAAGAGTTTATTATTATTTTTTCCCCGCCCAGTACGTCATGCACTGTATATACAGACATATTATGTGTCAAAATTAGGAGTGTAAAAAAAAATAGATTTGCAGATTAATCGAGATTCTTATTTGTAACGATTAACGATTAAAAAAAATCAAAAATCGATAAAAAAAAGAAACGTTTATTTATTTATTTATTTATTTTCCCAATACGTCATGCACTGTATATACAGACATATCAGATTAATCGAGATTCTTATTTGTAACGATTTTTAATCAATTAAAAAAATCAAAAATCGATTAAAAAAAAAAGAGTTTATTATTATTTTTCCCCCCCCCAGTACGTCATGCACTGTATATACAGACATATTATGTGTCAAAATTAGGAGTGTAAAAAAAAATAGATTTGCAGATTAATCGAGATTCTTATTTGTAACAATTCTTAATCGATAAAAAAAAAAAAAATCAATAAAAAAAAAAAAAGTTTATTATTATAATTTTTTTCCCCAACACGTCATGCACTGTATATACATACATATTGTGTGTCAAAATTAGGAGTGTAAAAAAAAAAAAAATCGAGATTCTTATTTGTAACGATTCTTAATCGATAAAAAAAAAATCAAAAATCGATTAAAAAAAAAAAGTTTATTTTTTTCCCCCCAATACGTCATGCACTGCAGACATATTATGTGTCAAAATTAGGAGTGTAAAAAAAAAAATCGATTTGCAGATTAATCAAGATTCTTATTTATGACGATTCTTAATCGATTAAAAAAAAATCAAAAGTCGATAAAAAAAAAGAAAAGTTTATTATTATTATTTTCCCCCCCAATACGTCATGCACTGTATATACATACATATTGTGTGTCAAAATTAGGAGTGTAAAAAAAAAAAAAATCGAGATTCTTATTTGTAACGATTCTTAATCGATAAAAAAAAATCAAAAATCGATTAAAAAAAAAAAAGGTTATTTTCCCCCCCCCCAATACGTCATGCACTGCAGACATATTATGTGTCAAAATTAGGAGTGTAAAAAAAAAAATCGATTTGCAGATTAATCAAGATTCTTATTTATGACGATTCTTAATCGATTAAAAAAAAAAAATCAAAAATCGATAAAAAAAAGAAAAGTTTATTATTATTATTTTTTCCCCCAATACATCATGCACTGTATATACATACATATTGTGTGTCAAAATTAGGAGTGTAAAAAAAAAAAATCGAGATTCTTATTTGTAACGATTCTTAATCGATAAAAAAAAAAATCAAAAATCGATTAAAAAAAAAAAGTTTATTTTTTTCCCCCCAATACGTCATGCACTGCAGACATATTATGTGTCAAAATTAGGAGTGTAAAAAAAAAAATCGATTTGCAGATTAATCAAGATTCTTATTTATGACGATTCTTAATCGATTAAAAAAAAATCAAAAGTCGATAAAAAAAAAGAAAAGTTTATTATTATTATTTTCCCCCCCAATACGTCATGCACTGTATATACATACATATTGTGTGTCAAAATTAGGAGTGTAAAAAACAAAAATCGAGATTCTTATTTGTAACGATTCTTAATCGATAAAAAAAAATCAAAAATCGATTAAAAAAAAAAGTTTATTTTTTTCCCCCCAATATGTCATGCACTGCAGACATTATGTGTCAAAATTAGGAGTGTAAAAAAAAAAATCGATTTGCAGATTAATCAAGATTCTTATTTATGACGATTCTTAATCGATTAAAAAAAAAATCAAAAATCGATAAAAAAAAGAAAAGTTTATTATTATTATTTTTTCCCCCAATACGTCATGCACTGTATATACATACATATTGTATGTCAAAATTAGGAGTGTAAAAAAAATAAAAAAATCGAGATTCTTATTTGTAACGATTCTTAATCGATAAAAAAAATCAAAAATCGATTAAAAAAAAAAAGTTCCCCCCCCCCCCAAAACGTCATGCACTGCAGACATATTATGTGTCAAAATTAGGAGTGTAAAAAAAAAATCGATTTGCAGATTAATCAAGATTCTTATTTATGACGATTCTTAATCGATTAAAAAAAAATCAAAAATCGATAAAAAAAAGAAAAGTTTATTATTATTATTTTTTCCCCCAATACGTCATGCACTGTATATACATACATATTGTGTGTCAAAATTAGGAGTGAAAAAAAAAAAAAAAAATCGAGATTCTTATTTGTAACGATTCTTAATCGATAACAAAAAATCAAAAATTGATTAAAAAAAAAAAGTTTATTTTTTTCCCCCCAATACGTCATGCACTGCAGACATATTATGTGTCAAAATTAGGAGTGTAAAAAAAAATCGATTTGCAGATTAATCAAGATTCTTATTTATGACGATTCTTAATCGATTAAAAAAAAAATCAAAAATCGATAAAAAAAAGAAAAGTTTATTATTATTATTTTTCCCCCCAATACGTCATGCACTGTATATACAGACATATTGTGTGTCAAAATTAGGAGTGTAAAAAAAAAAAAATCGAGATTCTTATTTGTAACGATTCTTAATGGATAAAAAAAATCAAAAATCGATTAAAAAAAAAGAAGTTTATTTTTTCCCCCCCAATACGTCATGCACTGCAGACATATTATGTGTCAAAATTAGGAGTGTAAAAAAAAATCGATTTGCAGATTAATCAAGATTCTTATTTATGACGATTCTTAATCGTTTAAAAAAAAATCAAAAATCGATAAAAAAAGAAAAGTTCATTATTATTATTTTCCCCCCCAATAAGTCATGCACTGTATATACATACATATTGTGTGTCAAAATTAGGAGTGTAAAAAAAAATAAAAATCGAGATTCTTATGTGTAACGATTCTTAATCGATAAAAAAAATCAAAAATCGATTAAAAAAAAAAAAGTTTATTTCCCCCCCCCCCCAATACGTCATGCACTGCAGACATATTATGTGTCAAAATTAGGAGTGTAAAAAAAATATCGATTTGCAGATTAATCAAGATTCTTATTTATGACAATTCTTATTCGATTAAAAAAAAATCAAAAATCGATAAAAAAAAGAAAGGTTTATTATTATTATTTCCCCCCCCAATACGTCATGCACTGTATATACAGACATATTGTGTGTCAAAATTAGGAGTGTAAAAAAAAAAAAATCGATTTGCAGATTAATCGAGATTCTTATTTGTAACTATTCTTAATCGATTAAAAAAATCTAAAATCGATATATATAAAAAAAAAGTTTATCCATCCATCTATCCATCCATACATTTTCTACCGCTTATGCCCTTTGGGGGTGGCGGGGGGTACTGGAGCCTATCTCAGCTACAATCGGGCGGAAGGCGGAGTACACCCTGGACAAGTCGCCACCCCATCGCAGGGCCAAAGGAGGGATTTTTCAAATTGACTGTGTGTCGGTATTAAAAGTGCTTCCCCCGCTGGTCAACATATGAAATAACAAGTGTGTGTAAGAAATTGAAATGTGCCCCCTTTGGCCAAAATTAATTTAAAAAAAAAAAGTTTTTTTTAAATGTATATAGAGACATACTGTAATAACTTCAAAAAAAATTCAAAATAAAAAATGAACTAAAAGCAGTCTTTTTTTCACAATGTGTAGACTTTTTTCCCTATAAAATTGGGAACAATTTCTCATATTGTTTCTGTTTCTGTAATATTGCAATAGTTTCTCGTAAAATTATGACGTTTTAATGCAAAGTGGTGACATTTGTCATCTAAAATGCTGACTTATCACACAATATTGCCAATTTTGTTGTTGTTGTTGTAAAATAGAGACTTTTTTTGAGTAGAATAGTGACTTTTTTCACATTATGACTTTTGTCGTAATTTTGCCAAGTACAATTCCGATTACTCCTCTCTGAGCTGCCACCTTAACGTGGTAGAGGAGTTTGCGTGTCCCAATGATCCTAGGAGCTATGTTGTCCGGGGGCTTCTATGCCCCCTGGTAGGGTCTCCCAAGGCAAACTGGTCCTAGGTGAGGGATCAGACAAAGAGCAGCTCGAAGACCTCTATGAAGAACACGAACAAGGAACCCAGATTTCCCTCGCCCGGACGCGGGTCACCGGGGCCCTCCTCTGGAGCCAGGCCCGGAGGTGTGGCACGATGGCGAGCGCCTGGTGGCCGGGCCTGTCCCCATGGGGCCCGGCCGGGCACAGCCCGAAGAGGCAACGTGGGTCCCCCCTCCAATGGGCTCACCACCCATAGCAGGGGTCATAGAGGTCGGGTGCGATGTGAGCTGGGCGGAAGCCGAAGGCAGGGCACTTGGCGGTCCGATCCTCGGCTACAGAAGCTAGCTCTTGGGACGTGGAACGTCACCTCGCTGGGGGGGAAGGAGCCTGAGCTAGTGCGTGAGGTGGAGAAGTTCCGGCTAGATATAGTCGGACTCACTTCGACGCACAGCAAGGGCTCTGGAACCAGTTCTCTTGACAGGGGCTGGACTCTCTTCCACTCTGGCGTTGCCAGCAATGAGAGGCGACGGGCTGGGGTGGCAATTCTTGTTTCCCCTCGGCTCAAAGCCTGCACGTTGGAGTTCAACCCGGTGGACGAGAGGGTAGCCTCCCTCCGCCTTCGGGTGGGGGGACGGGTCCTGACTGTTGTTTGCGCTTACGCGCCCAACGGCAGTTCAGATTACCCACCCTTTTTGGATTCACTCGAGGGAGTACTGGAGAGTGCTCCCCCGGGTGATTCCCTCGTTCTACTGGGGGACTTCAACGCTCATGTTGGCAACGACAGTGAAACCTGGAGAGGCGTGATTGGGAAGAATGGCCGCCCGGATCTGAACCCGAGTGGTGTTTTGTTATTGGACTTTTGTGCTCGTCACGGATTGTCAATAACAAACACCATGTTCAAACATAAGGGTGTCCATATGTGCACTTGGCACCAGGACACCCTAGGCCGCAGTTCCATGATCGACTTTGTAGTTGTGTCATCGGATTTGCGGCCTCATGTTTTGGACACTCGGGTGAAGAGAGGGGCGGAGCTTTCTACCGATCACCACCTGGTGGTGAGTTGGCTGCGATGGTGGGGGAGGATGCCGGACAGACCTGGCAGGCCCAAACGCATTGTGAGGGTTTGCTGGGAACGTCTAGCAGAGTCTCCTGTCAGAGAGAGTTTCAATTCCCACCTCCGGAAGAACTTTGAACATGTCACGAGGGAGGCGCTGGACATTGAGTCCGAGTGGACGATGTTCCGTACCTCTGTTGTCGGGGCGGCCGATTGGAGCTGTGGCCGCAGGGTAGTTGGTGCCTGTCGTGGCGGTAATCCTAGAACCCGTTGGTGGACACCGGCGGTGAGGGATGCCGTCAAGCTGAAGAAGGAGTCCTATCGGGTTCTTTTGGCTCATGGGACTCCTGACGCAGCAGACAGGTACCGACAGGCCAAGCGGTGTGCGGCTTCAGCGGTCGCGGAGGCAAAAACTCGGACATGGGAGGAGTTCGGTGAGGCCATGGAAAAAGACTTCCGGACGGCTTCGAAGCAATTCTGGACCACCATCCGCCGCCTCAGGAAGGGGAAGCAGTGCAGTGTCAACACCGTGTATGGTGGGGATGGTGCTCTGTTGACCTCGACTGCGGATGTTGTGGATCGGTGGAGAGAATACTTCGAAGACCTCCTCAATCCTACCAGCACGTCTTCCTATGAGGAAGCAGGGCCTGGGGAATCTGTGGTGGGCTCTCCTATTTCTGGGGCTGAGGTTGCCGAGGTAGTTAAAAAGCTCCTCGGTGGCAAGGCCCCGGGGGTGGATGAGATCCGCCCGGAGTTCCTTAAGGCTCTGGATGTTGTGGGGCTGTCTTGGTTGACAAGACTCTGCAACATCGCGTGGACATCGGGGGCGGTACCTCTGGATTGGCAGACCGGGGTGGTGGTTCCTCTCTTTAAGAAGGGGAACCGGAGGGTGTGTTCCAACTATCGTGGGATCACACTCCTCAGCCTTCCCGGTAAGGTCTATTCAGGTGTACTGGAGAGGAGGCTACGCCGGATAGTCGAACCTCGGATTCAGGAGGAACAGTGTGGTTTTCGTCCTGGTCGTGGAACTGTGGACCAGCTCTATACTCTCGGCAGGGTCCTTGAGGGTGCATGGGAGTTTGCCCAACCAGTCTACATGTGCTTTGTGGACTTGGAGAAGGCATTCGACCGTGTACCCCGGGAAGTCCTGTGGGGAGTGCTCAGAGAGTATGGGGTAACGGACTGTCTTATTGTGGCGGTTCGCTCCCTGTATAATCGGTGTCAGAGCTTGGTCCGCATTGCCGGCAGTAAGTCGGACACGTTTCCAGTGAGGGTTGGACTCCGCCAAGGCTGCCCTTTGTCACCGATTCTGTTCATAACCTTTATGGACAGAATTTCTAGGCGCAGTCAGGGCGTTGAGGGTATCTGGTTTGGTGGCTGCAGGATTAGGTCTCTGCTTTTTGCAGATGATGTGGTCCTGATGGCTTCATCTGGCCAAGATCTTCAGCTCTCACTGGATCGGTTCGCAGCCGAGTGTGAAGCGACTGGGATGAGAATCAGCACCTCCAAATCCGAGTCCATGGTTCTCGCCCGGAAAAGGGTGGAGTGCCATCTCCGGGTTGGGGAGGAGATCTTGCCCCAAGTGGAGGAGTTCAAGTACCTCGGAGTCTTGTTCACGAGTGAGGGAAGAGTGGATCGTGAGATCGACAGGCGGATCGGTGCGGCATCTTCAGTAATGCGGACGCTGTATCGATCCGTTGTGGTGAAGAAGGAGCTGAGCCAGAAGGCAAAGCTCTCGATTTACCGGTCGATCTACGTTCCCATCCTCACCTATGGTCATGAGCTTTGGATCATGACCGAAAGGACAAGATCACGGGTACAAGCGGCCGAAATGAGTTTCCTCCGCCGGGTGGCGGGGCTCTCCCTTAGAGATAGGGTGAGAAGCTCTGCCATCCGGGGGGAGCTCAAAGTAAAGCCGCTGCTCCTCCATATCGAGAGGAGCCAGATGAGGTGGTTCGGGCATCTGGTCAGGATGCCACCCGAACGCCTCCCTCGGGAGGTGTTTCGGGCACGTCCGACCGGTAGGAGGCCACGGGGAAGACCCAGGACACGTTGGGAAGACTATGTCTCCCGGCTGGCCTGGGAACGCCTCGGGATCCACCGGGAGGAGCTGGACGAAGTGGCTGGGGAGAGGGAAGTCTGGGCTTCCCTGCTTAGGCTGCTGCCCCCGCGACCCGACCTCGGATAAGCGGAAGAAGATGGATGGATGGATGGATGGATG
>NC_084551.2:60630000-60645000 GCF_033978685.3 Nerophis lumbriciformis | reverse complement strand
ACACACACACACACACACACACACACACACACACACACACACACACACACACACACACACACACACACACACACACACACACACACACACACACACACACACACACACACACACACACACACACACACACACAAGACCTCCTGGAGGAAAGTTCTGTGGTCAGATGAAACAAAAATTGAGCTGTTTGGCCACAATACCCAGCAATATGTTTGGAGGAGAAAAGGTGAGGCCTTTAATCCCAGGAACACCACTCCTACTGTCCAGCATGGTGGTGGTAGTGTTATGCTCTGGGCCTGTTTTGCTGCCAATGGAACTGTTGCTTTACAGAGAGTAAATGGGACAATGAAAAAGGAGGATTACCTCCAAATTCTTCAGGACAAGCTAAAATCATCAGCCCGGAGGTTGGGTCTTGGGCGCAGTTGGGTGTTCCAACAGGACAATGACCCCAAACACACCTCAAAAGTGGTAAAGGAATGGCTACATCAGGCTAGAATGGAGGTTTTAGAATGGCCTTCCCAAAGTCCTGACTTAAACGTGTGGACAATGCTGAAGAAACAAGTTCATGTCAGAAAAGCACCAATTTTGTCAGGAGGAGTGGTCAAAAATTCGACTCAGCTTTCTGAGACTCTTATTTTGTTAGCGCGGGCAGGATGAAGCAGGGCTTTTATTGTGAAGACAGGAACTGTGCAGAGTTTTGACTGCAGGTAGGGCGCGAGAGTCTGTTGAAATTTGTTTGCCTGGATCATGTTTGTTTAGTTTTTTGACCCCCTCAGTTCCTGTTTTGTGCACCCCTGTTTTTTGTTTTAGTTGCCTTGGGTGCTAATTAGTTTCACCTGCCTCGGATTAGTGTTCAGGACGCTCACCTGCTCCCGGGCACTAATCAGAGATCTACTTTTTCACGTTTTTCGCCAAACTCAGTCTGGCTTTCTTGTTTGCACCACGCAACAGTTAACGCCTGTTTGCTTTCGCGGTAGCTTTTTCCTTAGCTTTGCTTCCCGTGCTATCGGCACGCTTGTTTTGTTTATCTGCATTTCCTGTATGATTTATGGATAATAAATAATTTCCTTACGTGCACCTTGCCTCCGGAGTTCCATCTGCATCTTGGTAGAACGATCTACGAAGTCGTTACAGAAATAAAAAAGTATGGAAACAATATGGTGCCTATTCCCTGTTCCTGAGAATCGATACCGGTACTCAACATTACCGATTTTTGGTATTTACTTGTGTGTTAATGTTGTAATAAATGCTAATTGTTTAATAATTAAACATTTTTGTCATACGCACCAACTGCAGCTTTTCCATATTTTCCTGGATAAATGTCCTACGTTTAGCTATTATCAAAGTATGTATTAATTAATTCAATAATGCATTTGAAACAATATGGTGCCAATTTCCCGTCCCTGAGAATTTATACCGGTAGTCAACGGTACCGATTTTTGGTACTTGCTTGTGTGTTAACGTTGTAATAAATGCAAATTGTTTAATAATTAAACATTTTTGTCTTACACACCAACTGCAGCTTGTCCATATTTTTGTGGATAAATGTCCCACGTTTAGCTATTATTAAAGTATGGAATAATTAATTAAATAATGCATTTGAAACAATATGGTGCCAATTTCCCGTCCCTGAGAATTTATACTGGTACTCAACGGTACCTGCTTGTGTGTTAATGTTGTAATAAATGCAAATTGTACAATAACTAAACATTTTTGTCATACACACCAACTGCAGCTTTTCCATATTTTTGTGGATAAATGTCCCACTCTTAGCTATTGAAACAATATTGTGCCAATTTCCCATTCCTGAGAATCTATACCGGTACTCAACGGTACCATTTTTTGGTACTTATTTGTGTGTTAACGTTGTTATAAATGCTAATTGTTCAATAATTAAACATTTTTGTCATACACACCAACTGCAGCTTGTCCATATTTTCGAGGATAAATGTCCAACGTTTAGCTATCATTATTATTATTTCTTTAATTCAGTGAATATCATCCTTCTGAGCTAATGACGGGGTTGCTTGAAACGCATAAATACATATTTATGTAATAATTAATTAAATAATGCATTTGAAACAATATGGTGCCAGTTTCCCGTCCCTGAGAATTTATACCGGTAGTCAACGATACCGATTTTTGGTACTTGCTTGTGTGTTAACGTTGTAATAAATGCAAATTGTTTAATAATTAAACGTTTTTGTCATACACACCAACTGCAGCTTGTCCATATTTTTGTGGATAAATGTCCCACGTTTAGCTATTATTAAAGTATGGAATAATTAATTCAAAAATGCATTTGAAACAATATGGTGCCAATTCCCCGTCCCTGAGAATTTGTACTGGTACTCAACGGTACCTGCTTGTGTGTTAATGTTGTAATAAATGCAAATTGTACAATAACTAAACATTTTTGTCATACACACCAACTGCAGCTTTTCCATATTTTTGTGGATAAATGTCCCACTCTTAGCTATTGAAACAATATTGTGCCAATTTCCCGTTCCTGAGAATCTATACCGGTACTCAACGGTACCAACTTTTGGTACTTATTTGTGTGTTAATGTTGTTATAAATGCTAATTGTTCAATAATTAAACATTTTTGTCATACACACCAACTGCAGCTTGTCCATAATTTTGTGGATAAATGTCCCACGTTTAGCTATTATTATTATTATTTCTTTAATTCAGTGAATATCATCCTTCTGAGCTAATGACGGGGTTGCTTGAAACGCATAAATACATATTTATGTAATAATTAATTAAATAATGCATTTGAAACAATATGGTGCCAATTTCCCGTCCCTGAGAATTCATACCGGTAGTCAACGGTACCGATTTTTGGTACTTGCTTGTGTGTTAATGTTGTAATAAATGCAAATTGTTTAATAATTAAAAATTTTTGTCTTACACACCAACTGCAGCTTGTCCATATTTTTGTGGATAAATGTCCCACGTTTAGCTATTATTAAAGTATGGAATAATTAATTAAATAATGCATTTGAATCAATATGGTGCCAATTTCCCGTCCCTGAGAATTTATACTGGTACTCAACGGTACCTGCTTGTGTGTTAATGTTGTAATAAATGCAAATTGTACAACAACTAAACATTTTTGTCATACACACCAACTGCAGCTTTTCCATATTTTTGTGGATAAATGTCCCACTCTTAGCTATTGAAACAATATTGTGCCAATTTCCCGTTCCTGAGAATCTATACAGGTACTCAACGGTACCAATTTTTGGTACTTATTTGTGTGTTAACGTTGTTATAAATGCTAATTGTTCAATAATTAAACATTTTTGTCATACACACCAACTGCAGCTTGTCCATATTTTCGTGGATGAATGTCACACGTTTAGCTATTATTATTATTATTTCTTTAATTCAATGAACATCATCCTTCTGAGCTAATGACGGGGATGTTTGAAACGCATAAATGCATATTTATGTAATAATTAATTAAATAATGCATTTGAAACAATATGGTGCCAATTTCCCGTCCCTGAGAATTTATACCGGTAGTCAACGGTACCGATTTTTGGTACTTGCTTGTGTGTTAACGTTGTATTATTATTATTATTTTTTTTTTTTTTTTTTTTTTTTTTTTTTTATGTCCTGTCCAGCTTCTCAGGCAAATCATATAGTAGATGTAGATGCCCATGTCGGCTGTTCAGATTTACTTTACAAAAGAGAAGTGTAGGATACTTCTCTTGTTGCCTTATTTGTATTTGACTTTATTAAATGTATTTATATTATCATTTAGTGCAGCCGGGCCGGAGCAGGAGGGGATAGAAAGAGAAAAAAAAAAGAAGACAGAGGGGGAAATTGTGGGGACAAGAGGGGGATTAGACAGAGAGACAAAAACAACAACAGCAAACAACAACAATAGAGCAACATCAGCAAATATGACATGTACAAATATGATGGTAAAAGTAATAGCAAATAAGCAGTTAGCGAAAAAAAAAATAATAATACAGAAATGACAATGAGCATTATTACACTACAAATGGATCAATACAAATACCAATAGAAATAGCGCTATTGATAATGAACAATACCAATAATTTACCTTTATTATCAACAATACAGTTGTTAAAATGCAACAATACATATACGTAATGATAACTTGAGATACGAAAGAATGCAGAAAAATGGAGGGGGAGAAAGAGAAGCAACCTACATTAACCTTGTAGATTGTTATAGTCACAATAGGTTAAGCTTTGTCAGTGTGCCATGTGTTACACCCAGTTTACCCTAGGGCAACAACGTTAATATATGTTTGATGAAACGTGATTATGTGCATGAGTGTAAGTATGCATATGTACTTGTATATGTACAGAATGTGTATATGTGTTTGTACAATGAATGTATATGTACAGAATGTGTATATGTGTTTGTACAGTGAATGTATATGTACAGTATGTGTATGTGTATGTTTGTATATTGAATGTGCGTGTGGATGTACGAACATTAGGTAGGTAAATATGTACTGTATTTGTGTATGTATGTGGGAGCGTAGGTACCTATGTACGTATGTGAGCATATGTGAATTTGCATGTACAATACATTCGACTCCCAGAGTGCGTGGGAGCCAGAGCACGGCCCCATCACCCCCGAGAGCCCAACCCACAAACAGGAGGCGTGGTGCCCAGGGAACCAGGGACCACCGCCCCCACGCAGCCAAGCCGGCCAGCGACAGGAACCCCAGAGCCCGACCCACCGTACCGCCCACAAGGGCCAGCAGCAGGCCGCAGACAGACGCACCCGGCAGAGGACAGGGCACGAGAAAAGCAGGGGACAGCCAGACCCCAAGCCAGCGAGAGACCACACCCCACACGGGCAGAAAGGCGAGACGCCCCGCCCGAGGGACCCAGAGACTCCCCGCAACCGGACGGGAAGACCGCCCCCGCCCCACCGGCAACCGGGCCCCCACGAGCCCACCCCCCACCCCCGGAGAGCGCGGCGAGGCCAGCCCCCGGCCACCCCACCCAAACCGGCCGCCGCAGGACCACCCAGGCACAGGGCCACGGGAACCACCCACCCCACCCGCAGGGACCCCAACGATGGAGATGGAACAACCAGCAACTGGTACTTGCTTGTGTGTTAACGTTGTATTAAATGCAAATTGTTTAATAATTAAACATTTTTGTCATACACACCAACTGCAACTTGTCCATATTTTTGTGGATAAATGTCCCACGTTTAGCTATTATTAAAGTATGGAATAATTAATTAAATAATGCATTTGAAACAATATGGTGCCAATTCCCCGTCCCTCAGAATTTATACTGGTACTCAACGGTACCTGCTTGTGTGTTAATGTTGTAATAAATGCAAATTGTACAATAACTAAACATTTTTGTCATACACACCAACTGCAGCTTTTCCATATTTTTGTGGATAAATGTCCCACTCTTAGCTACTGAAACAATATTGTGCCAATTTCCCGTTCCTGAGAATCTATACCGGTACTCAACGGTACCAATTTTTGGTACTTATTTGTGTGTTAACGTTGTTATAAATGCTAATTGTTCAATAATTAAACATTTTTGTCATACACACCAACTGCAACTTGTCCATATTTTCGTGGATAAGTGTCCCACATTTAGCTATTATTATTATTTCTTTAATTCAGTGAATATCATCCTTCTGAGCTAATGACGGGGATGCTTGAAACGCATAAATACATATTTATGTAATAATTAATTAAATAATGCATTTGAAACAATTTGGTGCCAATTTCCCGTCCCTGAGAATTTATACCGGTAGTCAACGGTACCGATTTTTGGTACTTGCTTGTGTGTTAACGTTGTAATAAATGCAAATTGTTTAATAATTAAACGTTTTTGTCATACACACCAACTGCAGCTCGTCCATATTTTTGTGGATAAATGTCCCACGTTTAGCTATTATTAAAGTATGGAATAATTAATTAAATAATGCATTTGAAACAATATGGTGCCAATTCCCCATCCCTGAGAATTTGTACTGGTACTCTATGGTACCTGCTTGTGTGTTAATGTTGTAATAAATGCAAATTGTACAATAACTAAACATTGTTGTCATACACACCAACTGTAGCTTTTCCATATTTGTGTGGATAAATGTCCCACTTTTAGCTACTGAAACAATATTGTGCCAATTTCCCGTTCCTGAGAATCTATACCGGTACTCAACGGTACCAATTTTTGGTACTTATTTGTGTGTTAACGTTGTTATAAATGCTAATTGTTCAATAATTAAACATTTTTGTCATACACACCAACTGCAGCTTGTCCATATTTTCGTGGATAAATGTCCTACGTTTAGCTATTATTATTATTATTTATTTTATTCAGTGAATATCGTCCTTCTGAGCTAATGACGGGGATGCTTGAAACGCATAAATGCATATTTATGTAATAATTAATTAAATAATGCATTTGAAACAATATGGTGCCAATTTCCCGTCCCTGAGAATTTATACCGGTAGTCAACGGTACCTGCTTGTGTGTTAATGTTGTAATAAATGCAAATTGTTTAATAATTAAACATTTTTGTCTTACACACCAACTGCAGCTTGTCCATATTTTTGTGGATAAATGTCCCACGTTTAGCCTTTATTAAAATATGTAATAATTAATTAAATAATGCATTATAAATAATATGGTGCCAATTCCCCGTCCCTGAGAATTTATACTGGTACTCAACGGTACCTGTTTGTGTGTTAATGTTGTAATAAATGCAAATTGTACAATAACTAAACATTTTTGTCATACACACCAACTGCAGCTTTTCCATATTTTCGTGGATAAATGTCCCACTTTTAGCTATTGAAACAATATCGTGCCAATTTCCCGTTCCTGAGAATGGATACCGGCACTCAACGGTACCATTTTTCGGTACTTATTTGTGTGTTAACGTTGTAATAAATGCTAATTGTTCAATAATTAAACATTTTTGTCATACACACCAACTGCAGCTTGTCCATATTTTTGTGGATAAATGCTATTATTAAAGTATGTAATAATTAATTCAATAATGCATTTGAAACAATATGGTGCCAATTTCCCGTCCCTGAGAATATATACTGGTACTCAACGGTACCGATTTTCGGTACTTGCTTGTGTGTTAATGTTGTAATAAATACATTACGTTTTGTCATACACACCAACTGCAGCTTTTCCATATTTTCGTGGATAAATGTCCCACTTTTAGGTATTGAAACAATATCGTGCCAATTTCCCGTTCCTGAGAATGGATACCGGTACTCAACGGTACCATTTTTCGGTACTTATTTGTGTGTTAACGTTGTAATAAATGCTAATTGTTCAATAATTAAACATTTTTGTCATACACACCAACTGCAGCTTGTCCATATTTTCGTGGATACATGTCCCACGTTTAGCTATTATTAAAGTATGTAATAATTAATTCAATAATGCATTTTAAACAATATGGTGCCTATTTCTCGTCCCTGAGAATTTATACTGGTACTCAACGGTACCGATTTTCGGTACTTGCTTGAGTGTTAATGTTGTAATAAATACATTACATTTTGTCATACACACCAACTGCAGCTTGTCCATATTTCCGTGGATAAATGTCCCACTTTTAGCTATTGAAACAATATCGTGCCAATTTCCCGTTCCTGAGAATCTGTACCAGTACTCAACGGTACCAATTTTCGGTACTTATTTGTGTGTTAACGTTGTAATAAATGCTAATTGTTCAATAATTAAACATTTTTGTCATACGCACCAACTGCAGCTTGTCCATATTTTCGTGGATACATGCTATTATTAAAGTATGTAATAATTAATTCAATAATGCATTTGAAACAATATGGTGCCAATTTCCCGTCCCTGAGAATTTATACTGGTACTCAACGGTACCGATTTTCGGTACTTGCTTGTGTGTTAATGTTGTAATAAATACATTACATTTTGTCATACACACCAACTGCAGCTTTTCCATATTTTCGTGGATAAATGTCCCCCGTTTAGCTATCATTATTCTTTTTTAATTCAATGAACATCATCCTTCTCAGCTAATGACGAGGATGCTTGAAACGTTAAGGTACCGCCTTGTTAAGAGTTCACGTGCACATTTTTTGAATTTGCATTTTACCGGCAGGTTCGCTCGGTTCGTAGGGCCTAAATATGGGACTATTTCCACGGTACTATTTACTACACCTCGCACTGGCTCCAATGTGCAGTTGCTGTGCAGAAAGTGAGCGAGCAGCAATCTGATCAGGCCATGCAAAAAAGGGGAAAAGGAGGGGGTAAAAATGGGAAAAGGAAAATGCGGAATAAACACCACGGGGGTTGCTTGCCAGGAGGGAGGAAAACAGCGGAGGGATAATGGTTTTCTCCATCCCTTCTACTTCCTCTCTCTCTCTCCTTTTCCCTGGCACTTGATTCATTATGCTGATATACACAGTATTTGCTTCCAGAGACAGCCCCTCCCCTTGTAGAACGTATAGACACACACACACACACACACACACACACACACACACACACACACACACACACACACACACACACACACACACACACACACACACACACACAGCAAGGTGATGGTGCTGCTGCCATAAATATAGCAAACGACACCAGAGCCCGGCAGCTGAGCAAGGTCAGCGCGGGCCCAGGATGACAGTGCCGTGGGCGCTTCAGCGAGCTCTTATTAGGAATGCGCACGGATAGCTCATTAGGACGGGCCCCTGAGGCCCCCCCGCCACCCTCCTTCCCCGCCCCAAACACACACACACACACACACACACACATACAAACAACATTGATCCATTTACTGTTTAATTGCAAAGTTGCCGTGCATTGGAACATGAGATGCTCTCCGACCGCGTTCATGCCGCTTCCAACTTCATCCCACATGGGAGGAGCTTGTTGAAGTGTGTGTTTGTGTGTGTGTTTGTGTGTGTGTCTGTGTGTGTGTGTGTTTGTGTGAGAAAAAATGGTGTTGAAATTGTCTGTTTACAAGTATTGCACTGCTCTATTAAAGACAACCAAGTTAGCCTGACCACATATTTATGCACATCTATTTGCAGTCCATAGTGGATCTAACATGATAGTGTGAGAGTCCAGTCCATAGTGGATCTAACATAATAGTGAGAGTCCAGTTCATAGTGGGTCTAACATAATAGTGACAGTCCAGTCCATAGTGGATCTAACATAATAGTGTGAGAGTCCAGTCCATAGTGGATCTAACATAATAGTTTGAGTCCAGTCCATAGTGGATCTAACATGATAGTGTGAGAGTCCAGTCCATAGTGGATCTAACATGATAGTGAGAGTCCAGTCCATAGTGGATCTAACATAATAGTGTGAGAGTCCAGTCCATAGTGGATCTAACATAATAGTGTAAGAGTCGAGTCCATAGTGGATCTAACATAATAGTGGGAGTCCAGTCCATAGTGGATCTAACATGGTAGTGGGAGTCCAGTCCATAGTGGATCTAACATAATAGTGAGAGTCCAGTCCATAGTGGATCTAACATAATAGTTTGAGTCCAGTCCATAGTGGATCTAACATAATAGTGAGAGTCCAGTCCATAGTGGATCTAACATAATAGTGTGAGAGTCCAGTCCATAGTGGATCTAACATAATAGTGTGAGAGTCCAGTCCATAGTGGATCTAACATAATAGTGTGAGAGTCCAGTCCATAGTGGATCTAACATGATAGTGTGAGAGTCCAGTCCATAGTGGATCTAACATAATAGTGAGAGTCCAGTTCATAGTGGGTCTAACATAATAGTGACAGTCCAGTCCATAGTGGATCTAACATAATAGTGTGAGAGTCCAGTCCATAGTGGATCTAACATAATAGTTTGAGTCCAGTCCATAGTGGATCTAACATGATAGTGAGAGTCCAGTCCATAGTGGATCTAACATAATAGTGTGAGAGTGCAGTCCATAGTGGATCTAACATAATAGTGTGAGAGTCCAGTCCATAGTGGATCTAACATGATAGTGTGAGAGTCCAGTCCATAGTGTATCTAACATGATAGTGTGAGAGTCCAGTCCATAGTTGATCTAACATAATAGTTTGAGAGTCCAGTCCATAGTGGATTTAACTTAATAGTGTGAGAGTCCAGTCCATAGTGGATGTAACATAATCGTTTGAGAGTCCAGTCCATAGTGGATCTAGCATAATAGTGAGAGTCCAGTCCATAGTGGATGTAACATAATAGTGTGAGAGTCCAGTCCGTAGTGGATCTAACATAATAGTGTGAGAGTCCAGTCCATAGTGGATGTAACAGAATAGTGTGAGAGTCCAGTCCATAGTGGATCTAACATAATATTGTGAGAGTCCAGTCCATAGTGGATCTAACATAATAGTGAGAGTCCAGTCCATAGTGGATCTAACATAATATTGAGAGTCCAGTCCATAGTGGATCTAACATAATAGTGTGAGACTCCAGTCCATAGTGGATCTAACATAATAGTGAGAGTCCAGTCCATAGTGGATCTAACATAATAGTGTGAGAGTCCAGTCCATAGTGGATCTAACATAATAGTGTGAGAGTCCAGTCCATAGTGGATCTAACATAATAGTGTGAGAGTCCAGTCCATAGTGGATCTAACATAATAGTGTGAGACTCCAGTCCATAGTGGATCTAACATAATAGTGAGAGTCCAGTCCATAGTGGATCTAACATAATAGTGTGAGACTCCAGTCCATAGTGGATCTAACATAATAGTGAGAGTCCAGTCCATAGTGGATGTAACATAATAGTGTGAGAGTCCAGTCCATAGTGGATCTAACATAATAGTGTGAGAGTCCAGTCCATAGTGGATCTAACATAATAGTGTGAGAGTTCAGTCCATAGTGGATCTAACATGATAGTGTGAGAGTCCAGTCCATAGTGGATCTAACATAATAGTGTGAGAGTCCAGTGCATAGTGGATCTAACATAATAGCGTGAGAGTCCAGTCCATAGTAGATCTAACATAATAGTGAGAGTCCAGTCCATAGTGGATCTAACATAATAGTGTGAGAGTCCAGTCCATAGTGGATCTAACATAATAGTGAGAGTCCAGTCCATAGTGGATCTAACATAATAGTGAGAGTCCAGTTCATAGTGGGTCTAACATAATAGTGTGAGTCCAGTCCATAGTGGATCTAACATAATAATGTGAGAGTCCAGTCCATAGTGGATCTAACATAATATTGTGAGAGTCCAGTCCATAGTGGATCTAACATAATAGTGAGAGTCCAGTCCATAGTGGATCTAACATAATATTGAGAGTCCAGTCCATAGTGGATCTAACATAATAGTGTGAGACTCCAGTCCATAGTGGATCTAACATAATAGTGAGAGTCCAGTCCATAGTGGATCTAACATAATAGTGTGAGAGTCCAGTCCATAGTGGATCTAACATAATAGTGTGAGAGTCCAGTCCATAGTGGATCTAACATAATAGTGTGAGAGTCCAGTCCATAGTGGATCTAACATAATAGTGTGAGACTCCAGTCCATAGTGGATCTAACATAATAGTGAGAGTCCAGTCCATAGTGGATCTAACATAATAGTGTGAGACTCCAGTCCATAGTGGATCTAACATAATAGTGAGAGTCCAGTCCATAGTGGATGTAACATAATAGTGTGAGAGTCCAGTCCATAGTGGATCTAACATAATAGTGTGAGAGTCCAGTCCATAGTGGATCTAACATAATAGTGTGAGAGTTCAGTCCATAGTGGATCTAACATGATAGTGTGAGAGTCCAGTCCATAGTGGATCTAACATAATAGTGTGAGAGTCCAGTGCATAGTGGATCTAACATAATAGCGTGAGAGTCCAGTCCATAGTGGATCTAGCATAATAGTGAGAGTCCAGTCCATAGTGGGTCTAACATAATAGTGTGAGAGTCCAGTCCATAGTGGATCTAACATGATAGTGGGAGTCCAGTCCATAGTGGATCTAACATAATAGTGTGGAAGTCCAGTCCATAGTGGATCTAACATGTTAGTGTGAGAGTCCAGTCCAAAGTGGATCTAACATAATAGTGTGAGAGTCCAGTCCATAGTGGATGTAACATAATAGTGTGAGAGTCCAGTCCATAGTGGATCTAACATAATAGTGTGAGAGTCCAGTCCATAGTGGATCTAACATAATAGTGAGAGTCCAGTCCATAGTGGATCTAACATAATAGTGGGAGAGTCCAGTCCATAGTGGATCTAACATAATAGTGTGAGAGTCCAGTCCATAGTGGATCTAACATAATAGTGTGAGAGTCCAGTCTGTAGTGGATCTAACATAATAGTGAGAGTCCAGTCCATAGTGGATTTAACATAATAGTGTGAGAGTCCAGTCCATAGTGGATCTAACATAATAGTGTGAGAGTCCAGTCCATAGTGGATCTAACATAATAGTGTGAGAGTCCAGTCTGTAGTGGATCTAACATAATAGTGAGAGTCCAGTCCATAGTGGATCTAACATAATAGTGTGAGAGTCCAGTCCATAGTGGATCTAACATAATAGTGTTAGAGTCCAGTCCATAGTGGGGCCAGCAGGAGATCATTTTGAGTGGAGATAAGTCAGCAGCGCTTCTTCTTTCGTGTAACGTCAGATGTCCAACTCGATGTTGCGTCACCATACCCGCATCCCTGGTCCTAGGTGGAAGAGGCTGGCTTCCGAGGGCGGTCCATATAAGGGGCAGATGTTGATTATATGGTCGGCGGTCTGCTCAGGGTCACCGCACTCGGATGCAGCACTGTCCGCCAAGCCCCACGTCTTCATTGATGACCCAAAGCGACCGACCCCAGTCCGTAGACGGTTCAGCGTGGTCCATTGCCGGCGTGGTAGGTCGTCTCCTCTGATGGCACCATCTCCTGGGTCCCAAATGTAGCGGTGGACTCGGCAGGGCCCGGCCGACTCCCACTCCTGCTTCCAAGCTGCTGCCAACCATGCACCTCGGGAGATGTCCTCAGAGGTGGAGTTGAGCATCTCTTGTGCTGCCTTGTTGTAGGGGTGGCGGGACTTGTGTCTGATTGGAGGTGCTGGTGTTACTGTGGTGTTGTGCAAGATGTGCCAGTCATATTTTTGGGCCTTCCTAGCCAGGGCGAGGGTGGCAACCTCCCGTCGGAGGCCGGCCGGTGCTATTCCCACGAGGACTGGCAGGAGGGACACAGGGGTAGGCTTCAAGCATCCAGTTATTATCCGGAGGGACGTATTAATATCCACGTCGACCTTTCTCGCATGAGGGCTTCTGCTCCAGACTGGGCTGCAGTATTCCGCTGCAGAGAAGACCAGGGCTTGGGTGGATATTTGCAGCGTCTTAGCGGAGGCTCCCCAGGTTGTTCCAGCGAGGCGGAGGATCAGTGCAGCTCTGGAAGTCACCTTGGCCTTGACTTCTTCCAGGTGTTTTTTGAAGGATAATGTCCGATCCAGACGCACTCCAAGATACTTTGGGGCTTGCTGGACCTCCAGACATTTGTTGTCGACGCGCACCTCGAGTTCCCTCCTGGCTTCTCTGGTGCTATGGGGGTATGCTTCTGCGACTGTCTTTCCGACGCTGAGCTGTAGACGCCACCTCCGAAAGGTATGCTACCAGTGTGTCCATGTCTTCATTAAGACCCTCTTCCATCGCCTTCCACGTTGGTCGGCTCAGCATTATGGCAAGGTCTTCTGCGTAGCCATACTTTCTGGATGCTGTATCAGGTAGGTCGTGGATGTAAACATTGAACAACATCGACGAGAGAACAGACCCCTGCGGTACCCCATTCCTCAGTCTTCAGCAGCGCTGACTTGTCTTGTCAAATGATGTGGCGGGCAACATCCGCCCCCCGGGCCTTGAGTTTGATACCTGTGTTCTATTGTGAGTATGCACCCATGTGTGTTTGTGTCAGGGTGTGGTGAGAAGGGAGAGGCAGCAGGTTAAAGTGTGTGCGCGCTGATGAACACGATCCAAGTGCTGGGCTCCTGCTCCGGACACGCCTCAGAGACTCTGTGAGTGTTGCCCCCTCCCCTACCTCCCTTACCTCCTCTACCTCCCCTATCTCCCTTACCTCCATTACCTCCCTTACCTCCCTTACCTCCCCTTCCCCCCTACCTCCCCTATCTCCCTTACCTCCATTACCTCCTTTACCTCCCTTACCTTCCCTTCCCCCCCTACCTCCCCTACCTTCCCTTACCTCCCCTACTTCCCTTACCTCCCCTACCTCCCCTACCTCCCTTACCTTCCCTTACCACCCTTACCTCCCCTACGTCCCCTACGTCCCCTACATCCCCTACCTCCCTTACCTTCCCTTACTTCCCTTACCTCCCTTATCTCCCCTATCTCCCCTTACCATCCCTTACCTCCTCTTACTTCCCTTACATCTCCTTCCCTTCCCTTACCTCCCCTACCTCCCCTACCTCCCTTACCTCCCCTACCTCTCCTTACCCCCAAACCTCCCCTACCACCCCCAACCCCTACCTCCCCTACCTCCCTTACCTCCCCTAACTCTCTTACTCCCCCTAACTCCATTACCTCCCTTACCTCCCTTACCTCCCTTACCTCCCCAACCTCCCCTACCACCCCTTCCTCCCTTACCTCCCCAACCTCCCTTACCTCCCCTCCCTCCCTTACCTCCCCAACCTCCCTTACCTCCCCAACCTCCCCTACCACCCCTCCCTCCCTTACCTCCCCAACCTCCCCTACCACCCTCCCTCCCTTACCTCCGCAAACAACCCCAATCTCCCCTACCTCCCTTACCTCCCCTACCTCCCCTACCTCCCTTACCTTCCCTTACCTCCCCTACCTCCCCTACCTCCCTTACCTCCCTTACCTCAACTACCTCCCTTACTTCCCCTTCCCCCTCTACCTCCCCTACCTTCCTTACCTCCCTTACCTCCCCTACCTCCCTTACCTCCCCTACCTCCCTTACCTCCCCTAACTCTCTTACTCTCCCTAACTCCATTACCTCCCTTACCTCCCTTACCTCCCCTACCACCCCTTCCTCCCTTAACTCCCCAACCTCCCTTACCTCCCCTCCCTCCCTTACCCCC